>NC_092419.1:2745925-2898376 GCF_040894005.1 Engystomops pustulosus
CCAGGGACAATACATAACACTGGCTGAAGAGAGCACAGAGCACAGCAGTGTGAGGTCTGATTACACATCTCTCCGGGGACAGTACATAACACTGGCTGCACAGAGCACAGCGCACAGCAGTGTGTGGAAACACTACTGGACTATAAACCCATATTTCACAGTCCTGCTGCTACACACAATGATTTTTCCTCCCTTTAGGAACACATTACACACGATTGGCCTCCCTAATGGCCGTCCGGCTGTATAAATCCTGAGGTTCAGCGTCGCTTCCTCTTTCCTCCAGTCCATGGATATTTCTATTATTAGATGACGGTCGTGAGATTCTGGGGATCAATAAACGTTATCACAAATGAAACCACAATAAGTTGTATATTATCCGGGCGCAGCGTCAGATCTCGCTCCAGTCACACAGAGAGGAACTGCTCAGTACAGGACTCCAAAAATAGCACAAAAAGGGGAATTAAACCGCCCTGTGTGGCTGCATGTAATACCGCCCTGTGTGGCTGCATGTAATACCGCCCTGTGTGGCTGCATGTAATACCGCCCTGTGTGGCTGCATGTAATACCGCCCTGTGTGGCTGCATGTAATACCGCCCTGTGTGGCTGCATGTAATACCGCCCTGTGTGGCTGCATGTAATACCGCCCTGTGTGGCTGCATGTAATACCGCCCTGTGTGGCTGCATGTAATACCGCCCTGTGTGGCTGCATGTAATACCGCCCTGTGTGGCTGCATGTAATACCGCCCTGTGTGGCTGCATGTAATACCGCCCTGTGTGGCTGCATGTAATGCCAGGTATTCTGCAGTGTACGAGCACTCCTCTACCGCCACCTAGTGCTGCATATAGAATAATACAGCCGTGCAGCAAACTACCTAAATCTGGGTCCGATCCTGAGAATATGGGACAAGGAGCCAAAACCGCGGGACTTACCTCTACAAATGGGAATCAGTGATCAGACTCCAGACACGGGTCACACGGCCCCCCCAGAGTAACACAATGGGGCAGATTTACTAAGGGTCCGAATCACGTTTTTCTGCCGGGTTTCCCGAATGTTTCCGATTTGCACTGAATTGCCCCGGGATTTTGGCGCATGCGATCGGATTGTGGCGCATCGGCGCCGGTATTCACGCGACAAATCAGGGGCGTGGCCGTCGAAAAACCCGACAAATTCGGAAAAAATGCAGAATTTAGAAAAGAATTTGTGTCGCAAGATCCATGCACCAGGAAGAAGAAGGTGAACTCCTGGGACCTGAACGGGGAAGCGACACATGGAGGATATCGGGCGCAGGATCTTAGTGACTCCCGGCAGGACGCAAATCCATGTTGGAGAACGCACCGCTGGATTGCGCCAGGACCGGGTAAGTAAATCTGCCCTAATTCGGGTTCTGCCGGGAGTTCACTTTCTTCGTTACGGTGCTATTTTTGCGAAACAATTTTTTTCTAAATTCCGCGTTTTTTCCGAAATCCGTTGGGTTTCTGTTGCGTGAAAGCCGGGCGCCGATGCGCCACAATTCGATCGTGTGCGCCAAAAACCCAGGGCAATACAGTGAAAAAACTTCACAAATCGAAAAAATACGGGAAACCTGCTGAAAATGCGCAAACCGGACCCTTAGTAAATGAGCCCCATTGTGTCTGGATAGATTTCACTGTGTGTATTATCCCTGTACTGTGACATCACTGTGTGTATTATCTCTGTACTGTGACATCACTGTGTGTATTATCCCTGTACTGTGACATCACTGTGTGTATTATCTCTATACTGTGACATCGCTGTGTGTATTATCTCTGTACTGTGACATCACTGTGTGTATTATCCCTGTACTGTGACATCACTGTGTGTATTATCTCTGTACTGTGACATCGCTGTGTGTATTATCCCTGTACTGTGACATCGCTGTGTGTATTATCCCTGTACTGTGACATCACTGTGTGTATTATCCCTGTACTGTGATATCACTGTGTGTAGTATCCCTGTACTGTGACATCGCTGTGTGTATTATCCCTGTACTGTGACATCACTGTGTGTATTATCCCTGTACTGTGACATCGCTGTGTGTATTATCCCTGTACTGTGATATCACTGTGTGTAGTATCCCTGTACTGTGACATCGCTGTGTGTATTATCCCTGTACTGTGACATCACTGTGTATTATCTCTGTACTGTGACATCGCTGTGTGTATTATCCCTGTACTGTGACATCACTGTGTGTATTATCTCTGTACTGTGACATCACTGTGTGTATTATCTCTGTACTGTGACATCACTGTGTGTATTATCCCTGTACTGTGACATCACTGTGTGTATTATCTCTGTACTGTGACATCACTGTGTGTATTATCTCTGTACTGTGACATCACTGTGTGTATTATCCCTGTACTGTGACATCACTGTGTGTATTATCCCTGTACTGTGACATCACTGTGTATTATCTCTGTACTGTGACATCACTGTGTGTATTATCCCTGTACTGTGACATCGCTGTGTGTATTATCTCTGTACTGTGACATCACTGTGTGTATTATCCCTGTACTGTGACATCACTGTGTGTATTATCCCTGTACTGTGACATCACTGTGTGTATTATCCCTGTACTGTGACATCACTGTGTATTATCCCTGTACTGTGACATCGCTGTGTGTATTATCTCTGTACTGTGACATCGCTTTGTGTATTATCCCTGTACTGTGACATCACTGTGTGTATTATCCCTGTACTGTGACATCACTGTGTGTATTATCTCTGTACTGTGACATCACTGTGTGTATTATCCCTGTACTGTGACATCGCTGTGTGTATTATCCCTGTACTGTGACATCACTGTGTGTATTATCCCTGTACTGTGACATCACTGTGTGTATTATCTCTGTACTGTGACATCACTGTGTGTATTATCCCTGTACTGTGACATCGCTGTGTGTATTATCCCTGTACTGTGACATCGCTGTGTGTATTATCCTGTACTGTGACATCAGTGTGTGTATTATCCCTGTACTGTGACATCACTGTGTGTATTATCCCTGTACTGTGACATCGCTGTGTGTATTATCCCTGTACTGTGACATCACTGTGTGTATTATCCCTGTACTGTGACATCACTGTGTGTATTATCCTGTACTGTGACATCGCTGTGTGTATTATCCCTGTACTGTGACATCGCTGTGTGTATTATCCCTGTACTGTGACATCACTGTGTGTATTATCCTGTACTGTGACATCGCTGTGTGTATTATCCCTGTACTGTGACATCGCTGTGTGTATTATCCCTGTACTGTGACATCACTGTGTGTATTATCCCTGTACTGTGACATCGCTGTGTGTATTATCCCTGTACTGTGACATCACTGTGTGTATTATCCCTGTCCTGTGACATCGCTGTGTGTATTATCCCTGTACTGTGACATCACTGTGTGTATTATCCCTGTACTGTGACATCGCTGTGTGTATTATCCCTGTACTGTGACATCGCTGTGTGTATTATCCCTGTACTGTGACATCACTGTGTGTATTATCCCTGTACTGTGACATCGCTGTGTGTATTATCCCTGTACTGTGACATCGCTGTGTGTATTACCCCTGTACTGTGACATCACTGCCTCCTCTTGTCTCCAGGGCTCTCGGCCTCAGTCCTCTCCCTGCATACGGAGGAATTCCTGGAGCTCCTCAGTACGGCTCAGACCCGGCGTCTGGATGAGCAGAGGGCTCTGCTGCCCGATCGCGTCCTCCCACCCAAGAGACACCTCTCGATGCCCACGTATCGCAATTTCTCTCTTCCATCTGATGACAAGGGAATTGTCTCGGAGCTTCAGCGCAGGCGGAGGACATCGTGGACTGGGCGGAGTCGCAGGAGGAAACCCCCATCCATCAAAATACCCGCCCAGGAGGAGCTGTACAACACCATCATGGGCCACCAGGTAGGCGCGGCCCCCTGAAGCAAAATATTGAACAGACCACGGGGCAGACCACGGGGCAGACCACGGGGCAGACCACAGGACCCTCCGCCATATCCAGATGTCTTGCATCGGATTTTTGGATTCTCACTATTTTCGGGTGTCAGGTCCTGTTTTACAGCAGATGATTGCGCCCCTGATGCTGCCCCCTTCTGGCTGCAGTTGGTGATGCCTGAGGCCAAAGGATCAACTCGCCTCATGGCTGGTGCCCCCGACCTATATGGTCTCACCTTCCAAAGATGTAAATTAACTCTTAACGTCCGTGACCATTTTTGGTCCTTAATGACCAAAGACTTCTTATATTTTTTTGTTGTTGCTTTGGCTTCTTCCCTACCGAGCGCAGCGCCATGCACTGTACAGTGGCTGATCGGGGAACTGCAGCTCAGTCCCATTGACCTAAGCCACAAACACCTGCTGAATGGTACAGATGATGAGCAGCGGGCGCCAGGTCAGATCTCCCACCACTCACCCATTGTAGGGATCAATAATTATATCCCAGAATCCCCCTGTAAGACCTGAGCTGCCCCCGGCAGAGGCTGATCCTGCCCCTCCCATCCTCCAATCAGAGGTTTTTGTTCTTTACCATCTCCTTCTGCCAGAAGGATCTGGGAATGGGAACTTATTGGACATTGGCTGGAAATATTTTACCCAATTCTGCCCCCTATGGGGGGGTGGGGTAACTGTCACCTACATAACACACAGTATACAGCAACATAAATCCTCATCACCGCCGAGGGTTAGAGGATGGAGTTTTTTTTCTTTGGGAGGTTTTTAGTACAAAAAAAGTCCTGGAAATAATTCCCAGGAAGAGCCACAGGAAAAGACAATTGTTTTCATTGTAAATTCCATGTTGTCAGCCAAACCCGGGGTCACGGGCTGGACGGGCGATGGATCCCGGGGCAGAACCTAAAGGGGCAGAACCTAGAGATTATGTAATGCAGATGAGGCCCCGGGGAGGGGGAATAACGGATTATCAGGTTTATCTACTGTATAGATACAGAGATGAGACAGAATTACATCATCTGACTACACATAAGATACATTGTCTGTTACTATGGAAACCTCACTATCAGCAAAGGTTCTGTATACACAGAAAAAGTGTTGATTACAAATTGTAAAGTTTTGTGATTTTGTAATTTGTGATTCTTCGGAGCAATAAATAAAGGTAAGAATTGTAGGTTGAGGACATTTCTCACTGTTAATTTTGGGTTATTCCCTTTGCAGTCTCAGCGGATGAACGACCAGCGCAGCTCTCCCCCCATCTCACAAGCCGCTTCAGATCTGTTTGAGATCTTATTTCGCCTTCAGGGAAATCGATTGGATGAACAAAGAGTGGAACTGCCCGAGGCGCTAGGGGGCGCTTGTTCCTAAGAAGTAATGGGCTGAAGGGTTTGCTCCGCCCTCTTGTCCAAAAAGCGAATTATCAGCCCCCCCTGTGTCTGTCTCCTGCCCTGGGAAGTTCTGGGGGTTTTCTTGATTTTCACTATGGACAATGCAAATGCGACGTGGAAGAGGAAACCAAATGGGAAGGGACTCGTTTTCTGGAGGAAGACGGGGAAGAGGCTTTTATTTTTTTAACAGTTGGGGTCAAATTAAGTTTTCATATTGTCTGTGCCTTTAGGAATATTCGTTAGACCCTCACATTAAGAAAAGCCTAAGAACGTTCTTGGATCATCTGGGAAGACACAATCCAATCCTACAGAACACAACATTCCCGATTCACTGCCAATAAACCTTTCCATGTCGGCAAACGGGTGGCAACAAAATGTCTAAACGTAACATCTCAAAGATGATTAGAAGACCGAGACTTTGATGTGTGAGAGTGGAAAGTAAAGATCTGAGGTCTTCAATGGACTAGGAGTGATCTACGAGCGATGGTCATTGACCCCAACACTTGGAATAGTAAGTCCCTTCACCATGGACCCTGGGCCACTGCCTAAGGAGCAGCTCTCGGGGTCCCCCATCCAGGTCTCCAGTCTGAGTGACCACCTCATGGCCACCATACACGGTAATATAAGGCAATGTGCACCAGCTGCCCGGGTTACTGCCCCCCCGCTCCGGCCTGACGATTGTTCTGTATCGGATGAGACGACTGTAATAGGTTCTTATGAGGGTAAATTTCACACCTTCTACTTGATCTCATTATTAAATCGATTACAGGTTCAGATTTTCAGCTTCTGCTTTTTAGTAACTTGTCCATTGGGCTTATTTGCCGTAGGATTTAGTTCTGTAGGTTTAGAGGTCTCGGCCCCTTCGGTTTCGTGGTGTCAATGCCGTATGTGCCACTTTGGTCCTGCTGATTTTTTGTATACGTGAAATACTTTACATCCAGGGAGATCTCCCAGAATTCTCTGCACCATAGAACCCGATAGGCGCAGCTAGGAATGCGTCTGTCCATCACATGTCACAAGTTTCCACTATTTTCCAATTTGCATTGGAGGTTCTAGAAGTAATTCTGGGAAGAAGAACAAAGCGGAAAGTGGACAACACGTTATGGGTCAATCGGCTCCATTGGGTCGTAGGGCAGAGCACTTGGTCTTCCATGAGGAGTCACAACATGTGAAGAAATCCTGACCCACTGGTACCAAAAAGTCAGAACACGTTGAAAGTCTCCAAAGTTATATTGTAGCCATTTAAATTCAGAAATTTACAAAAGTTCTTAAGCAAAAATCAGTAATTTTACTAAAAATCTGATTACTACAGCATCAATGAACGGCCGCACTAGTAATCAGATTTTTCTGGTGAGACCTTTATTCATTTTTTTTTGTCTTGGGCTTTTATCTTCTGAGATCCAAAGCTTTCAGAGCCCTAAACACAATCCCAGGTCACCGGCCCCAACCACATAGTAACCACGATGCGCAATGTAGTGGCCGCACGCCATTAGATCCAGGTCCGACCACTACACAGCCGGGTGATGGACAACCACTCCCAGTTCTGGATCTATAGGGGGGGATTACACAGCGCAGATCGTATTCTCCATTCTCATCCGCTGTAGTTAGAGGATAATATTCGGTTTCTTTATCATTCGGGGTGAATGTCGCCATTTTTCTTTCCTGCTGTTTTGTGTCTGCTGTAAAATCTTAGAAATAAATGCAAAAGTTTCAATAAGTAAAATGATTGAGTTTTGTGTTATTCTCCTCCCTTTCATCATAGCACCCACTTATTATAATCAGAAGACCCCCTAACACTTCATAGGGGACATCGGGGGGCAAGAAAGTGTCAACACCGCGAGAACATATTTCCCATTGGTTTAATAGAAAATATACACAAGATAACAGGGAAAGTGCGATGGCTGATGTCTAAGTGCTGTCCATAGTGTCCGTCATTGCTCCGGATTCCGTGTTACGATGTAATGTCCTGATATATCAGGGGAATCACAAATTAGGGAATTGTTCCTCTCCTTCTGCCACCTCTGGATTTTTGCTACAAATTCTTCTCCAGATTGAAAGTTGTATGAACGTACAATGGGAGGTCAGAAAATCCATCTAATAATACTAAGTGTTAGGAGGGAGAGGAGGGGGATGCAGCTGCAGTATAATCACTGAGCATCACAATGATAAGAGGAACAATGGAGAGAGAATGTAAAGAAGGGAAGAAGATGAACCCAAATCTATTACATGTGTTTTATATATAATATTGTAAAGCTGCCTTTACCGTGACCACATTAGAGTCTAGTACAGTGTCACCCAACCTGGACGAATGCGACGTCTGGGTATCCTCAAGCCCTGACCAAGGACACCCAACACCTAACGCCAGAACAGTCACATTTACAACGGGGAAGGAAAGATGGTTTCAGAATTGTCTGCACCGAGGCCAGTGGCCACAATGACCGGAAGCCTACACCGAGCTGAAAGGTCCCATCATCTTTCTTTGTGAGCCCATGATACAACAATTTTTTAGATTTCTTTGAATCTCAAGCCTCTGAGATAAAGCTCCCTCTACATCAGCCTTGAAGAAGACAATATAACATAAACATTGAGGGTATAAAGACGCCCTGTTCTGGTGTTGGTGGCATTGCCCCATCTTTGGTAAGACATCTTGATGAGCTCATGGTGAAGCAATACCCCAGGGGTTTCTGGACTCTGGAGAAGGAGTAAGAAATGGATGGTGATGCAGACACGTCTTTTGTGTTGACTGTGTTTCTTCTGGGCTCGCTGGAGAAGGGTAACCATACTGTGAAGATGGAGGGGTTAAATATATATTATGCCCAATCTGCTCTGCATGAGGACTGGACACGTCTTTGTTAGATGGATGCTCCATTGCCGGAGTAGAACAATAGTTGGGCACGGTATTCTGACAGTTTGGTGACTTGGGATAATGCGCTTCTGGTAACCAGTGGGCATGAGGAGACATCTGCTGTCCTCCCCCCGAATATGAAGCTTCAGGCACCGTACAACCTGATGGGCAGAAGTGAACCTTCCATCCTCGATGGCCGCCCCACTGACATTGTGCCACGCCGGAGGAGAACGAGCCACTTCGAGGGTAAGGCGCACAATTTCCTCCATAGTTGACCATGCCAAGATGTGATTGGCAGCAGTTGGCTTCTGTTTGGGTTCCTGGTAGATAGGGTGGAGCAGAACCAGGAGGAGCACTGTGGTAACAAGAACTGCTCAAGTCTATGTGAGGTAAAGGGGGAGGTTTGACAGGTTCCTTGGGTCGAGGTCGGGGGGTCTTCTTCAGCTGAGGAGCTCCAGTGTTTGGGGCAGCGGGCGTGTTCCTATTCAACAATTGGCTGCTTTCTTCTAGAAGTCGTAAGATATCCCTATGACCACGATCTCTGGCTGCATGTCGTGGCTGGTGACCCACGTGGTCTGCTAGGTCACGATCTGCTTGTTGTTCAAGGAGCAGCCGAACAGCTTCATAACTTCCTTCTCGAGCAGCGAGGAAGAGCGCGGTCTGGTCCTATTGGATTGTAATATAAGAGTAGACACAATATTAGGCACATGGGTCATTGTAGTAAGACAAGTTATACACACGACCACCATGAGTGCATGTTGCCCTTCTGCCCTTCTTACCCTTTTGTCTTGCAGATCCTTGTTTGCTCCGTTGCTCAGTAGGGTCTTCATTGCTGGAACATTATTCACTGCCGCAGCCCAATGCAGAGCAGATTTACCTATAGAAGATGGGAGATGAACAGGTAAGAGTAACAGGTAACAGGTCACACAGTCCCATGAACCAGACTGACTGGCCGGCAGAGGTTTCTCGAGGAGATGCTCAGTTTGGTGAAAGCTTCAAGTTACATTGCAGGGAAATAATCCATCAACCATCAATGTCAACTAAAGTTTCATCCAATATCGAGTCTTCATCATCCACAACGAGTCTAAGCTGATACCTCTGTTATCCGTCGCTCCGATATCTGCACCGCACGCCACAAGTTCTTCCACCATGTTTTGTACAGGTAGACGAGAGGCCAAGATTAGAGGTGTGCATCCATCATTCATCCGAGCGTCGATATCGGTCTGACGGCATCTCAAGAGCGTCTCCAGGAGAAAGAAGAAGAAAAAAATATTTGTACGGTAAAAATCTGTCTCTACGAATGTTTAGTGTTTTCCCCTTTTTCTCACGTTACCTGGAAGGCGCCCAGAGCATCGGCAGCGATAGCCGTGTGGAGTGGGGTCCTCCCCAGCCTGTCCTGGATATTGGTGTCAGCTCCTGCATCTAACATACACTTGATGGCATCTTGTCTGGAAAATCGAGCAGCGAGATGAAGAGCCGTTTCTCCGGTGGAGTCGGTCTGGGCATTGAGGCTGGCCCCCTGGCCGATGAGGTCCACAATGACACTCGCTGAGCTTTCCACCTCTGGTGGATCTACACCTCCTCCTACAGGTTCTAGTCCTCCTCCCGCACAGATGGCGGACATCAGCGGAGTCACTCCGTCTATCACGGAATGAAGGAAAGAAGTAGGAGAATGAGACCACCGAGATTTATAAGCGTGAGAAGATCTCATAGACCGCAACCCACCTGGACCTCTCACGTCAATGTCTCTGCTATCAGGGTCCTCCTGGGGTGGGGTGAGAGCAATGCATTGTGGGAAACGGACTCCAGCGTCAATATGTTGTTGACTCCACTGTCGATGATCCAGAATGGTCGGGTCTGTATTAATCTGTAGGATCAAAATACAGAAGATCAGGATACGGATGAGCTCCTCCTGGAAGAAGTGAAGATATTCAATAAGTCTTACTTTTAGTCTTCTAGATTTTGGTGGGACAATTCCTTCTTCTGGACCTGAATCGTCATAACCGGAATCATGTTTCAGAGGCCTAAATCAGGGGGAGATAATGTTTTTCTTTTAGTATTGATCCCATAATAAAATCTGCTGCAGGGTCTGAGAAGACTGTGAATTTCATCAGTCTGAACAGGGCTTTAGTGGCTGGACTGTGGATTGACACTCCCTTGCCCGGCTCTGCAAACATTGCTCCAGGTTCTCAGAGCTCTGCGCCTTTCACCTGGAGCACACATCATACAGACATAATACCCTGCGTGTGTAATGCTCTTTGCTGGTTAAAGATTCTTTGCTAGCCCAATGGTCCGTATTTTGCTACTTCTGTATTTCCAGTATTGGCTTTCGCACCTGACTAGTCTTTGTATCTGTGATTTTGTGCCTTATTTACTATTTCTGTTGTGACCCAGATTATCAACCTCCCTTAGTGTTATTTGTTATCACATGGATACCATAAGACAAGCCCGTAGGGCTGTTGGGGGGCTGTAGTTTTAAGGTTCACTGTCCTGTCTCACTGTCCCCATTGTCCGGAGTCGCTGTCCTCATTACAAAAAAATACTTTTTTCCATTGTTTCTTTCACAAAGATCAAGACCTGAAAAACCTAAATGGAAAATGAACTCACTTGAGCCGCACAGAATCTTCACCCACAGGTTCTCGCCTCCTGCTCCCCTCCTGGGCTCGATGGCGGTTGAAGCCGGACGGCAGCCATAAGGTACCATGCTGGCGCTTCCTGCCGACTTTCACTCCAACGATGGCCACCACTATCACAATCAATGCAAAGACAACACTGACTGGCAAAAACCATGTCGTCTGATGGATTGGGATCGGGGAGCTCGGGGTGGAGGGCGCCTGGACTGATGTAAAATACAAACACAGAAGGTTAAATATTAGATGACAGAAGGACAGGACTCCAAGAATGTCATAATTACTAAGAGTCAAAGTCACCATCTGGGAGGTTGTTCCTTCCTCTCCTTTTAACTTGGATATTTCTGTGAGGTTTTGATGTTGGGTGTTAATGTTGCACAACTATAATCTTATCTAAGGATACTGGAAGGAGGACGGGTCTCCTTTGAGACAGCAGATATGAAGAAAGCAGAGGACTAAGTACAACCAGAACCAGTCCAGTCCTTCTAAGGTGTAACCCATTCTCCACCATTCTCCATGGGTTGAGTTTCTCCAATTCCTTTTTCCCACTAGTGGAAGAGTCACTTATTACACTTCATACTCAATAAAACTTGTGCAGGAGCTGGATAGTCTGGGAAGAGCCGCCAATATATCTACCAGATGATCATGACTGAATTCTGCTGATGGTTCCCTCACAATCCACGGACATTTATAGAAACGTGACCTACAGCCCAAGGTTTACATGGCATAAACTTACCTGAAATATGACTAACTTCCAGAAAAGTATACGGCGGAACGGTCTCATTCAGAGCTTCTAAAAAGTTTGCAGCCTCTTCCGAGGTGTCAATACATGAAGTGAACGGACAGTAGGGGTTGAGTATCTCCATGTACAGGACACACCTGGAGAACAAAAGCCATTAGACACAGTGGGGGTCATTTACTAAGGGCCCGATTCGCGTTTTCCCGACGTGTTACCCGAATATTTCCGACGATTTTCCCTGTATTGCCCTGGGATTTTGGCGCACGCGGCGGAAATCGGGCGGCGTTCGTGAGCGAAAACCCGACGGATTCGGAAAAACCGCCGCATTTAAAAAAAAAAAAAGTGGCGCAGGCCTCGCGCTTACCTTCACTTGGTCCGGCTTGGTGAACATCAGTGCATTCCGGAGAACTTCAGCGCAGCAGCGACACCTGGTGGACGTCGTTGGAACTACCTTAGTGAATCGCCGGAAGACCCGAATCCACCGCAGAGAACGCGCCGCTGGATCGCGAATGGGCCGGGTAAGTAAATCTGCCCCAATAGGTTTTGGTTTTGCTCCACCTTCTTATCAGTCTCTTACATTCCACTTACCCAATAGTCTCTTTTTCAACCTGTTCTTCTCTTGGTTTTGTGGCACCTTCATCCTTCCACCTTTCCAACTTCTCTGGATCCAAATTTTGAGGGTCATTTCCTTTATTCAACCTGAACAACTTATCTCCATTCTTGTCTTTCGCCAGTCGTAACCTTGCATGTAGGTGCACGGACAGAAAGCGCAGGAGCCTATTGACATCGTTCCGGTTGAGTACGGAGCCATTGTCACTAAGAACCAGGATGACCATCCCTTCAGGGTTCTCCTGTCCGGAGCAGTCACCTCCATCCCAGCCGCACTCGGCGTTATCACATCCCTTCTCACAGTGACCATTGGCAAAGTGATCGAGGCAGTACTTGTTATAGAGAAGACTGTGGGAAGAGGGAGAAGAGGAGTAAGAAGAAGAGACAGAAAAGGAGGCCCAGCTTCTGAGGACACCACGGTCCTTGTCAGTCACATAGAAGAGAATTGAATGCAGATAAATAGGCCACGTAGCCCTGACCTGGAGCCATGTTCTATCTTGATACATCTATGATACAACATCCACGATACAACATCCACGATACAACATCCACGATACAACATCCACGCTACAACATCCACCGTACAACATCCACGCTACAACATCCACGCTACAACATCCACGGTACAACATCCACGTTACAACATCCACGGTACAACAACCATGACACAACATCCACGACACAACATCCACGGTACAACATCCACGGTGCAACATCTATGATACAACATCCACGGTACAACATCCACGCTACAACATCCACGCTACAATATCCACGGTACAACATCCACGGTACAACATCCACGGTGCAACATCTATGATACAACATCCACGATACAACATCTATGATACAACATCCACGATACAACATGTCCTTATGAATCCCTGACTTACTTGCAGGTTCTTGTAGTCTCACAGTCAAACCCATCATACAGACAAGCTTTATTATTACATTGTTGGTCACAAATTCCATTTCGAAAGTTCCTCCGACAATCTGTGTGTGGACATTGTTTCCAAGGGCCGTGAGAAGGTGAGGAGGTAGGTGGTCCCACGTACTGTTGGCATCTTGGTCCAGTGAAGCCATGGGAACAATTACAATAAGGTTTCCCGTCCATTCTCAATAAACAATTCCCACCATTAGAGCAAGTAAATGAGGAGCAGATGTTGGTGGTGCAGGTCGGTCCAGAATATCCCTAAAGAAAGCGAAAACATTCATAGGGACCGTAATGGGATCAGACAGTGACCTATAAACCTCAATGTAATATCAGAATTCTGCAGAGTGCCATAGGGTTTGTAGCCTTTTTAGATTTAAATTTCTAGAATGAAAGTTCCAGATAAGGGGCAAACCTTGTCTACATGGGTGATAAGAGGTTGGCCTCCTGCCCTATGAAGGTGTCCCCTGTCTGGCCCCCTCGTGTTGCAATATTATGTGTGATAGGAATGAACAGGTGTTGCAAATTGACAACTAACGACCTCTCAGAACCTTCCTCAATCAGACTCTATCAATGGGTTGTCTATAGGATAGGCCACTCCAGTCGCCGTTAGTCCGTTGGGCGGCACCTTGATACATCTTGATACATTAGACAATTGTTAGTCGTAATTACCTTGGGACAAGTGCATATGAATCCAAGATGGCTGCTTAGGGCCACGGCACAGAGTCCACCATTCTCACACGGGTTATGATCACAGACACTGATTGTATTTTCACACCTTTGACCTGAGAAAAAAAATATTCAACATAGAAAGTGAAATTTTGAGAAAATGTTTTAAATTCCGTCTTGGGAATCCAGTTTAATTTGCTTATTTATGTTTCCAAATCATAAAATTCGAGATACCGTAATATTAATAGTATTATGAATCCATCAATAGGCTTCTATGTAGGTGCACACAACCCCATGACAAGGCGTGGACAATAATGTGGTGGAGCAGCTATGACAATATGTAACAAGGCACGTGGCCACCCCAAAATAGCAACAATAACCCCCCTAATTCTCCATTGGTGTCGAGCTGCACAGTCTGGACCCTCTCAGATTATACCGACCCTTGTATGGAAAGCTACAGATAATGGGGCAGATTTACTTACCCGGTCCGTTCGCGATCCAGCGGTGCGTTCTCTGCGCTGGATTCGGGTCCGGCCGGGATTCATCAAGGCAGTGCCTCCGCCGTCCACCAGGTGGCGCTGCTGTGCTGAAAAGCATCTGAACGCACTGGAGTTCACCGGCTCGGGCTGAGTGAAGGTAAGCGCGTCCCAAGCGACACATTTCTTTTTTTAAATGCGCCGGTTTTTCCGAATCCGTCGGGTTTCCGCTCGGCCACGCCCCCCCCCCCATTTACGGCGCGCGCATGCCGGCGCCGATGCACCACAATCCGATCGCGTGCGCCAAAATCCTGGGGCAATTCAGGGGAAATCGGCGCAAAGCGGAAATATTCGGGTAACACGTCGGGAAAACACGAATCGGGCCCTTAGTAAATGACCCCCAATAACTCCCTGACTCTTCTGCTCTGGTATCACACTTGATTTTCCTATTCTGTAGACCTGGAGGGTTATGATGACTTACCAGTATAATTTTGATGGCACTGACATTGGAAGCCATTGGTCACTTCAGTGCAGGTAAGTGTCCCTCGTGGGTCACATGGGTTGAAGAGACACTCGTTCACATCCCCTTCACAGCGATCTCCTACATAGCCTTGAGGACATATGCAAGTGAAACCACCAACCTTATCCAGACACGTGCCCCCATGAAAACAGCGGGGCTCAGAGGTGGCACAATCATCAATGTTGGTTTCACACTGAGCTCCTGAGAAGAGAGGAGAAGATTGGGTTCTTATACCTGTAGCCTTGCTCACACCTGTATGGTACCGCCATGGGGTCACCACTGATGCCTTTCTAGCATTGTGTAGGTAACTATTAAGGGAAACTGCTATTATTCAGGACATTATTATAGGACACATTTATGGGCAGATTCTAGTAGCCACAATTAGGGCACATGGGGGGGGGGGGGGGGTTTGATCAGGACCACTGCAGTTTTTGAAGCTTTTTGAAGCAGAAGCCAAAGGTGGTTCCAGAAGGAAGAAGTGTTCCGTGTAATTTTCCATACTTCACTTTAAGTGTTTGCTCAGGCTTTCGGCTCTCTATAGAGAACACATGCATGCAAGGCTGAACCATACATTGTATATGTTTAGGAGAAAAGTTGTCAGCTGTTTGCCAGTGTATACCCATGGGTACTTATACTCTTCTCTGCCTGATTCAACTTCAGGCTTTTGTTTGAGCTATTGTTTCCAGGTGTACTGCTCTGTGTTATCACCCACATACGGCCGATATGCTATTCCCTTACCTTGGGTTCCTATGGGACATACACAGTGATAGCTGCCACCTTGGGGCACACACACTCCATTGTGCCGGCATGGCTGTGGTTGGCACGGATCTCTTTCTGCGCAGGTTTTACCTAAATAACCAGGAGGGCACTAAAAAAGTGGAAATTAAACATCAATGAGTAGGTAGAGACAATTGCCCGCGTCAGTATAATGACCCCAACATTCCCAATTCTCAATTTATACTGTATATGGCCTTGGGAACCATTTACTTGTGACCTCAATGTATGGGAAATAACATCACCTGTGAGATTGAGGTTCAGGTTTGGGGTGGGAGGGAAGTTTTGACCAGGGTATTTAACAGAGGTCATGAGAGAAGACTAAACCTTTGCCCCGGCTGTAAGAATATCTAGCTCCATCTTTGGTGACCATCAGTGAGCGTTCCTGTTGTACTAGGCGTCAGAAAGTCCTGATGAACTTGGTGAACCTCATAAAATGGCTCTTAAATCTCTTAAATCTCATTGCTCAATGTTTTGTAGATAATATTCACTTTTCTGCGTATTAATGTGCCCACCACTTCTGATAATGGGTAACATGTCCTAAGACCCCCAATTACTGGGACCCCTGATGGCTCTGGGTCCTCTCTGTGAATGTGGCTTGTCCTCCGCATTAGATCTGTGAACTTATTCGTGTCCATGAATTCAGAAGGATCTTTATTTACCTGGCAAGAAAATGAACCAGAAACTTCCCAGCAGTGGCCACCATTTTTACAAGGATTGGGCTGGCAGGGACCTATCTTCTCCTGGCAGAGAGCACCGGAGTACCCAGGGAAACAGTCACAGGCGTAGGACGTACCAGACTCCACACAGCGTCCATGTCCACTACATAGAGGGTTTACTCCTATCAAATGAGGAATTCAAAAATAAAACCTTGTATAATTGTCAACCATAAGTCCAGTGGGGAGACCCGTCCCTGGATAAGACCCGAGAGAGATATATAGAAATTAATAGTAGACTTGCATTCACCTCTTGAGGATAGGAAGGAACTTATAAATTACATTGGAATTTGTGGAGGTATCATAGAAAACATTTGTTACCTCTGGAATCTGAGGTCTTGCAGGACTGAAGAGACGTCTCACAGTGACTTCCGCTCCATCCGAGGTCACAGAAGCAGCGATAGTTGAAGCCCTTCTGAGAGCAGGTGCCTCCGTTTTGGCACGGCTTGCGAGCACAGAAATCTACGGTGTCCTGGATACATAACAGTAGAGTAAACCATAGGGTTAATATGATGTATAACAAACTGTAATAAAGAAGTAGTTGACAATGATCTGTGGAAAAGCAGGAAGACCATGACTTGGACTTGGATGGAGTTGTCATACAAAGGTGCCACAGGGACTTGTGGTTTTATAAAATGCATGAGGTTTGACAAATGACTGCATGGACTTGGCTGATGGACCTCGACGTGGTGTAATATTTCTGACCTCACAGATGTCCCCTGTGTAGATCTCAGGACAGGAGCAGATGTAGCCTCCCGGGACATCATGGCAGGTGCCCCCATTCTTGCACGGTTCTGGTTTGCAGAATGTCCCTTGTTCCTGACACTGGCTCCCTGTGAACCTCTCTGGGCACAGGCAGGTGAAGGAGGCAACGCCATCCACACAGGTGCCTCCATTAAGACAAGAACTGAATGGAGACAACACAAAATAAATAAAAGTAGTAAACTATAGATATTGTTATATCTCAGAGGACATTTCACCATCTACACCAACTTCAAATCTTTCCATCTTTTAATAAGTTCTGGTCCAATGATGGAGGAACTTGGGCTGGAGGAGATCATATTGGACGGTGAAGTCCATAGCACTGATTACGTAAGAATAGCGATGGTTATAGAACTGCACCAGAATTAACAGAACGGGGACCATGAGATGACACTAAGAGATGGAGTTGTTGGAGGTGGCCAATGGTCTTCTTCAGGTCATACATATTCAAAACCTGCCAACAAAGCAGCCAAAGCCTTGATTGTTCCAAAACGTAGAATGTACCTGCACCAGAACCAGAAGAACCAGAAGAATAATGGAGAGATGGACTATACAGATGACCGGAGGACCGTGATCATGTATCTCACTATTACGTATCTCACCTGTTGGTGCAGTCCTGAGTGTTGACCTCGCAGTTGCTTCCCTCGTATCCTCGGGCGCAGTCACATTTGTAAGAGTTACTTTGTTTCCTGCAGGTTCCTCCATTTTGGCAGGGAGAACTTTCACAGTTGTCTACAACCTCTTCACACAACTTTCCCATATATCCAGAAGGACAAGAACATATAAAGGAGTCAACAAGACTTGTGCACGTTCCACCATTTTGGCAGGGAGAACTTTTACAGCTGTCCACAGTCTCTTCACACAACTTCCCCGTGTATCCAGAGGAGCAAGAACATGTAAAGGAGTCAACGAGACTTGTGCAGGTTCCTCCGTTCTGGCAGATGTCTTTAAGGATGAGAAGATAATATAATGTGAGTAAGAAGGACACAAGGCAGGACCATCACTCAGTATCTTCTAGGTAGGGATATGACTATATAGGATAATGTCATATTAGAACCTGAAGGCTTCATCAGTTTTAGAGACCGGTGTAGCTGGTACCGGGGTGGGTGCTTGGCCCTTAGCGTTGGGATTACTTATATGTTCGGGGATGTAAAGTAACCCAAAGGTTTACATTGTGTTGAACAGTCATTAGTCATATGTAATAAGTCCATATTACCTGCAGTACAGTGGTCCAGTTCTGTCTCACACTGTACCCCAGTGTATCCCGGGGAGCAGACACAGCTGTAATTCCCAGGATTATTCACACAACTTCCGCCATTGCTACAGGGATGTTCCATACATTCATCCACATCAACTTCACAGGACAGTCCTGAGGGGAAGGCACAAGGTCCACCATTACCATGAGATGTGGAAACGTGCCCTAGTCATGAGGCAACCCGTAGCCACCATGATGGAACAAAGACATGACCCAATCGTTACACTGGAAAAATAAGAATATCCGGAGAAACCTTGAAGGTCTCCATAGGTTGACTTACCACTCCAGCCATGAGGACAGAGACAGGAGTGGGCAGTAAGGTTGGGGTGCTCATAGCAGATCCCCCCGTGTTGGCAGCTGTCGGGATGGCAGAGGGATACGGGGGTCTCACAGTAAAGTCCTAGGAGAGAGCGGCAGAGGTCAGCTCCATCTTCTATATATCATAAGAAAATTATTTCATCCCTGGTTACTTTTAGTATTGCTGTCCCTGGAGACGGGAGTTTGCTGGTGGTGGGGGGGTGAGATGTCATCAGGAGACGAGGAGGATGGGTGGAAATGCATTATCAGAGATGGTGGGTGGGTGGTAAGAGGGGTAATGCTACGGCTGGTGGAAGAAGGGTGGGAAGGGAGACCATGCTGTCATCACTGGTCACTGTAAAGGAAGGGACACCATGTAGACTACAATGGTGCCGCAGTGAGGTTTGTGGTACCTCCGTGGTACGTTGTGCAGGGAAGGTTATTGTGCTGCACGGATGTTGTGCTTCACTGCAGTATTTGGTGCTTCTGGGGACACATTTTGCAATGCCCCCTGGTATTTGGAGAAGTATTATGTGCTGCAGGATTTGCCACTGCTCAGGAGGGATGTCATGCCGCACTCAGGGGAGGTGTTTTGTACTGCGCTCTGGTATATGATATTTATGTGGAGGTATTATGTGCTACATTGTATGATTGTTTGCCACTGGAGGGATCTTGTGTCCCTCTGAATAGTTAACATTTAGGGGGAGGTATTATGTACTGCGCTCTGGTATATGATATTTATGTGGAGGTATTATGTGCTGCATTGTATTGTTGTTTGCCACTGGAGGGATCTTGTGTTCCACTTTGCCCCTTGTGAGGAGGTACTTTGTTCTGAATCTGAATAGTTTATGGGGAGGTATTATGTACTGTGCTGTGGTATATGATATTTATGTGGAGGTATTATGTGCTACAGTCCACTATTTTTTGCCACTGCTCAGCAGGGATGTGTTGCAGCACCATGCGGCCTTTCTAGGGGGTATTTTGTGCTGCACTCTATTATTTGGACTAATGTAAATGTGAAATTCTGCTTTACCATACAGATATGTGCTTGGTAACCTGTATATCCAGGAGCACAGCTGCAGTTGTAGCCATCTTGTTGTGGTTGGCAGGTGCCGCCGTTCCGGCAATGATTGGTGCTGCACTCATTGATGGGAGAATCACAGGTTGGTCCAGTCCATCCATTGTTACAGTGACACCGAGAGCTGCAAACGAGGGTGGAGATCATACAGTGTGTAATCATGGATGGGGGGAGTTATTGGTCTGACCTTCAGAGAATCCTTCAGCATCCAGTACCACGTACCAAGGACTCAGATCTAGGGAAGTCTCTCACCTATTGTCCTGACAGATGCCGTGGACACAAGTGACGTTGCTGCAGCTTATATTCTGAATGGCGCAGTCGGGAAGGACCGTCCCCGGGGGGCAGAGGCACGAGAAGCCGCCATCTATGAGTTTACAAGTCCCTTCATTTTGGCAGGGGTTGTGGATACATTCATCAATGATGACATCACACAGGGGTCCTTAGGAGGGTATAAATATATATATATATATAAGACACAATGCCATCACCAGCACGGCCCTGACTCTACATTTAGGAGGATACATCATACAGTTCCTCACCTGAGAACCCCGGATCACATTGACATTGGAAATCATTGACCAGGTCCAGGCAGTGTCCGTGGATGCAGGGGTTACTGGCACATTCATTAACATTGGCATCGCACGTGGGACCTTTAAGAGATGGAAAGAAAGTTACGACACCGAGGACTGTATCTAGAGAACAAGAGACTCTGGAGTAAGGACCAAATAAAGTGATAAAAATATAATAATAAATGATAAATGTGTAACCTGTCATCCCCGGCTCACACAGGCACTCGTAACCGTTCTGCCGGTCCAGGCACGTGGCGCCATTTTGGCAGGGCTGGCTTAGACATTCATCGATGTCCTGCTCACACCAGAGGCCGGTGAAGCCTTCAAGACATTCACAGGTGAAGAAACCCGGGTGGTCGACACAGAGACCCGAGTGACAAGGAGAACTGGAACATTCCTCCACATCCAACTCACAATAATGGCCATCAAAACCTAAGAATACAAAAATGAGAGAGTGGTGGGACGAGCAATGGTCCACCAGGAGCAATGGTCACAGACCACAAACAGCTGCCATAGTTATACTAGACTGGAGCCAGGGGAGGAACCAGGCAACACTTTTGGTCATGGTCTACAAGTTCCTAGATAAATGATCATAAGGTCCTACAATGTCCAGGAAATACAGATGTCATATGGTCTTTACTTTACGACTTTGTGAAGGGTCTCAATACACCTGTCCAAATACCTGACCTTTGCTCCCATAACATTTGCCATTGAGGACATTATATGCCAAGTGGTCAACATCTCAGGTGAAAATTGGTGGTTCACATCGGCAATGATCTAATGTTCATTGCATACGATAGGGATTACAATGGAGTTTCACATCTGGTAGTCAGGAATCCATCTCACCTGGAGGACACGAGCAGAGAACGCCATTCAGCAGATCCGTGCAGTTTCCTCCATTTTGACAAGGAGAACTTACACATTCATCCACCTCCACCTCACACACGCTTCCCATATACCCTGCAGATGGACAGAGGGTATATACAGTAATTATACAAGTTATTTGTTCACCACCAAAATCTGGAGAATTTAATTCTTGACCAAGTCTTACCGGGTGAGCAGACGCATTGGAAGTGCGTGTGGTAGTCTATGCAGGTGCCCTCGTTGCGGCAGGGGTTTGGCTGGCACTCGTTACGTTTGGATTCACAGCGAGCGCCGGTGTAACCAGGGGGACAGCGGCACAAGAAGGAGCCATAGGTGTTCACACATTCTCCATTATGTTCACAAGGCGATGGACCTGAGGACAATGGATGAGGACAGTATCAGATAGACGGCTGCTACAACATGGAGGAACCTGCGAGGATGATGAAGAGTAACATCCTCACCTAGCTCACATTCATTGAGATCCTCATAACAGGTGGGTCCGGTGTAGCCCGCCTGGCACCTACAGAACACCCTGTGAGACGAGGGGTGGGTGTCACAGGTGGCATTTGGATGACACTGATTTTTTAGACAACCGTCCTCCATGTGGCACAGAAGACCTAGAACACGGAAAGGAGCGAGAAGAAGATTCATTCAAGATACCGGGAACATTTATAATAAAGTCCAGGATGGTTCTGGACTTCTCCTCCCAAATTTCAGTGGTTTTCCCCCAGAACCAGTGAGGTCCTTCTGCACCTTTCCACAGATATTGCCCTGACAGCAGGTCACATGTGGCACTGGGGGTAAGTAGCATTTATTATACTTTACATTCATTCAATACATAAATATAAATCTTTTGTATGTCCACCTTTTCTCTAATAGAGGAAGTAATTGCGGAACTTTTAACAACCATTACTTTAGGAGATGTGTTCTTCTGTTTAACCCTCGCAATATAAAACGGGCGCATACAAGCCCAAGTTGTTATGGGAACATTTTGCACCGCAGATACCAAGACAAAAGGAGTCTATTTCCATAAATCCCATATTCATCACAAAACTATGGCCGGTTCCATCCAATAGATCCTGGAAGCCCCCTGCCCCTGTCAGACAATCTCCATCATTTGGTGCCATATGGATATTTCTCAGTATATTGAGGCAGATGACCCTGTATTATAGGAAATCTTCGGTATATCTGCCACTTGTACCATAACTAGGAGGCAGTTATCAGTATCTCCATTCAGAAGAACTCACCGATCCTCCCTGGTGGGCACTGGCAGATGTACGTCCCCACCTGATCGATGCACGTGGACCCCTCCGCACACGTGGCCGTTGCACAATCATCAATGTTGTGCTCACAGTTGTCACCGTTCCAACCGTTGACGCACACACACTTGTATTGACCAGGTGTATTCTGACAGGTTCCCCCGTTCTTACAGATTCCTGGGGTCTGACATTCATCAATGTCTCGGGAACACAAGTTTCCTGGTACAGAGAAAGGTGAAGAGTAAATGAGACTATAACGGAGAGGACAGATATTGCTGAGGATCAGACAAGTCGTGTTGTATAGAGATGGTCGTCTGGTGTGAATTGGATCTCATGAAGGCTTCTCCTGCACCTTTGGTCCTACTGGACATGTTATACGTTTGTTACAATATCTACAGCTGCAATGGATCTGTCCAATGATGGACCCCAGTGGTTCCTGATGAATTCCATTGACCTATAATGGGGAATGTCTCCGTCGTGGTATCTATCTTTAGACATTGTTTGAAATTATTTTAGTTCGGATTTTCTGCCAGTATATATTTATTATTACTAGTCCAGGTTACAATATACATAATCAGAGAACCGGAGGACAAACACGTGTGTAATAAAGATGCCGTGAACATAATATTGGCCAAATCCAACATCAGACCTCACCAGAAATGCCCAACCAGCTAATGATTATTGGAAAACTTTCACGTTATGTCATTTTTTAATTCTCTGGGACAATAATTTATCTCTATAAGCGGTGTCCATCTGTGGCTTTCTAACTTCTTCCCAGTTCAGAAGAAATGAACACTTTGCCAAGGCAAGAGTCCATCTGTATGTGGAGGTGAGTTATTGGTGAAGTTCTGGTTCCTCGTGTGTGGCCACATTAGGAGAATCAGAATGGTAGGAGCATGGAGTACTGAGGGGCTAGGACCTTACCTTCCCATCCTGGGGGGCATTTACAAGAATATTTTTCCAGTCCGTCCACACAGGTGCCTCCATGTTGACATTTGTGGTTGATGCAGTCATCAATGTTCTCCTCACACTGAGAACCCGTGTAGCCTAATAATGTACAAGACCAGCCCTTTACCAGTAATATCGAGCAAACATTTATTTTCCAGTGTGTCAAGATCATAGATAGTTCCTGGCCAAAAAGTCCGGCTTACATAGACATGGATGGGGGGGGGGGGGGCGTGCACTTACCTGGAGGACATGCGCACTGGTACAAGTGAGGGTCTGTTTGATGGCACGTTCCTGAGTTATAGCAGCTGTGTAACGAGCACTTTCCCCGTCTCATCTCACAATTGATGCCATCGTACATGGCCGGGCACTCACACCTGAAGGAACCGTTCAGGTTCACACATTTTCCACCATTTCTGCAGGTTCCAGCTTCTTGACATTCATCCACGTCCTTCTCGCAAGCCTCTCCATCAAAGCCGAGCTGGCACTGGCACTCGAACCCTGGGGGCTTATTGACACATTTCCCATTGTTCATGCAGCGATTGGTGGTGCAATGGTCCAGGTCCATGCAGTTCTTCCCTAGAAGGAATCATAGAAATGATAAAAAGCAGTTTTTGGGTTAATACGACGCATCAACGGCCGCATGAGCTCATCCAATTCATCTTAGTGAATTACAAGGGGATGGGTCAGGAACACATGCAGAGTTTTTGGCATCATACACTATTGTCTATTGTCTATTCTACTAAAAATGTCTTATTTCCAAAAAGTTTTTATGGTGACCTCGGCAGAGAATAAGATGCACTTGATGATGATGATGATGATGATGGTGATTCCTGGTAGGTTGCTCCAGGTCTAGCTTCTTGCTAAGGAGGATATTAGTTGATGAGGAAGGAGTAGACTTGGGTTTTTTAGATATTTTTAGATGCCTGAGACATCGGAGGCAAAGAATTTCTCAAACTCCCATTGTCATAAAAAAAAAAAGAATCAATAAAAGTGAGACGGAATATCTGAGAGGTTTCATAGATGATGAGAAAATTTCACTTCATAAAACCATTGTGGCGTTCCTGGAAGAAGAGGCGATCACTTCCGGATAACAGGACTGAGAGGATTGTACATTTACAGGAAGGTGGGGGGGGGGGGGGGTCCGATCTGCATTCAATGGTTATACAAAGGGAAAACGGAACTTCTCCTCCAAGGATCATCAGCTCAGGAAGACCATTATACTGTTATACTGGAGGGGCCGGAGCGGCTTTATAAGGGCGGGAGAGTCATTAAACTATGAAATATTTCATCAAAAACAATACAATTCCTATGTGACCGGGTCTTGTGTGGCTTCTAAAGAACAAGAATGGCCCCTAACACCAAGTGTGGGTCTACAATCAGCACCAAATCAGGTCGTCTTCTGCTGGACCTTTGTGGCCCGGGTATTTGTCGAGACTTGGGCCCGCTGGAAGATCCTCCATTTGGTTGCTTATTACTTTGCTTGGCCGGTCCAATTCTGCTAAAATATGTTTAAGATACTCTGGACCTCATAGAAGAACCGAACAATTAATTGTGTAAATAGTAACAGTTTTGTAATAATTTGCAGTGATTAGTCGTCTCACCTGTCCATCCCGGCCCACAGGTGCAGCGATACTCTGAGGCAGACAGCCGGGTGCATGTTCCTCCATTTTGGCAGATTAGTGGGAAGCAGGGGGGTCCGGGAAGCTGACACTGGTCACCTAGAAACCCTTCTGGACACCTGTAAGGAAGCACTAACTATACTGAGTGTCGACTTACTTAAAGAGAGCATGTAGAAGGTTCTTGTTTGATACTCAAAATATCCTCTTCCTTGCCAAATACAGACCTCAGACCCTGCCTGTATAGCGACAAGACCAGCGCCCCTGTATACCTGTGTATATAACTGTGGACATTTGAATATTTCCCCCATATGAAGTCAGCACTTCTTACTTTATTACTGCTTATACTTATTTATTGCTTTATTTTAGTGTTTTGTTATATACATTCTGTTTCGTAAGTTGGTAATTTTTCACAGCTGTAGTAGAAATTGTTTTGGAGGAGAAAAACAGACTTGTTTACCACAAAAGCAGACAGCCTGGAAAGTTGTTTACCACGAAAGCAGACAGCCTGCAGGTGCTGCCTGGAAAGTTGTTTACCACAAAAGCAGACAGCCTGCAGGTTCTGCCTGGAAAGTTGTTTACCACAAAAGCAGACAGCCTGCAGGTGCTGCCTGGAAAGTTGTTTACCACTTTACAAACTTGGTTCCATAGAATATTATGGGGACTCAATGTAAATCTATGTGAAATTGTTATGACATTGTTTGCACTGAAATTTATTTACTCCTCCTCCTAATAGAAGGTTTATAAAGAAAACTGTCTTTGAGAAGCAGAACTTGGAAGAGGATACTCTGCTAGACGGTAACCAGAAGAAGAAACTGATATGGGGATACTCAGCCATAGACCCCTAACAAGGGCACTGGACCCACACCCTGACTCTAGACCAAAACTGATAATTTAAAGACCCCCCACGGTCCATTTACAAACCCAAAGCTACTCAGAGCTGAGACCTGACATTGAGCTAAGGCCTCTCCCCAGTCTTGCTCATCCTTCTCCTGATGATCTGATGCCCCTTCATCTCATGGTGTTGTCTATGGTAATCTCAGGAAGAGTGGGAGGAGTTCAGTTTTTGGTAATCCGGAGAGGTTTCCAGACATCCGGGATATCCTCAATTTCCCATCATTCTCAAACATTCCGAATCAGGACAAATTTATTGTATAGAAAGTCATCTCTTCCATCCTAAGCTTCCACTTACCTGCAGTATTGGGTCCCGTTCAGTAGGGAGATTAATGTCCCTCCGTGGAGGCACGGATCTTGCCCGTTCTTGTGCTGCAGAGCTAAAATAAGAGACAATAGTGTATTATATAATTATACAATCTATAGGGATGGTCGGAATGTAAAAGCTTCTCCTTCTGTTTCCGATAACGTCTGCTGCAGACACTGTCCTGCTGTTGTCATGTGTTCGGCCATTGGGGTGCACATCACTGCTGAGGTCAGTCAGTAACCAAACATGAAGAGCTGCTGCAGTGTAAAGCATGGGGGAGGAAGGAGCTACAGACTATGAATGCTCCCATTGTCTATTCTATGCACAGAAGGCGACTTTTCCGACCTCTAGACAATGGTTATATAATATGGCGGCACCACACACATGACATGACCCTCGGCACACATACGGAGCTCTTTGGTTCCCCGTCATTGTCTCTCGCTCCGGATGTGGACGCGCTGCCAGCGACATTTGACAATTGTTTTTGCTTCCTATTGTGGCAGCCAAATCTGCAAACTATTTTATGCAGAAGAAATATTCAGGGATCAGTCTCCTGGATCATCTGTATGTAGGTTATGGGCGGAAGGTTGTGAGTATGTACATACATCAGATCGTCCAGAACTTGGTAGGTTCCATATTGAAGGACTAAATGAGAAATGTGATGCAAATTGTCATAGTAGATTATGGGCGGAAGGTTGTGAGTATAGTAATACAGGTATATATCCTGTACATGCAGTAGATACAGTATACAGTATATATACCCCGCTGCTGCCAATACACATTACTGCACAGTCTTCAGATCCCACCAATTTTAGGATCTCCCGACTATCCATTGTACATGGCACCCTCCATCTCCCCAGCAGCGGTGCAGTACATCTCCCTATACCAGACAAGTGGATACCTGGGCAATAGCTATACGAGGCTCCTCCAATACATACATGTATATTATGTACACACATCAGATCGTCCAGAACTTGGTAGGTTCCATATTAAAGGACTAAATGAGAAATGTGATGCAAATTGTCATAGGAAAGTCACAGTCCACCTGGATGAACTAGTACATATACACTGCCCAGCACAATACCAGAGACCCTCCAGGGTCCCGAGCGCTGACATAGACTAATGGACTATCCTAAAGAAACTCAGGTGGAGGGGACTGGATCAATCATTAGCCAATACTTAACAGGGTTATAAAATAGTAGGTCACGTTCATGATGCATCCTACATGGTCAAACACAAACCCTGGATAGATGTAGGGTGGACCCCAGATACCCCAGGACTATCCTGGACATATAGACACATATTATTATGGTAATTCAGTGGAAGTAGTGGACCCCTAAGGTTCTGGTCACATCTGCACTGGAGGAGCCATTAGGAGCTTCTCTTATACAGTCCAGGGCTAGGAACACAACAGAAGCCATTGTCATTGGGGTCTATTAGGTGTAGATGTCAGCGGAGCCCAGACAACCCCAAGATGACCTGGACCTAATAATACGTCATGTATGGAAGCAGCGACGGCCTCCAGGTTATTCCTGGCCTTGGCTCCAGACACTGAACCAGCAGGACCCAGAAGATGTGAGCTCAGAAGCTCCGAGAATTCACCTCTGGATACAATGTATGTGAAAATAGATCAAATATTTAGAGAAAAGTGAATAATAATTCTGAATTATTAGAACAGTCTCATTTTTGTTTTTTTGATGTTGTGATTTCTATGTTCTCATTATCCACTTTTATTGTTTCACTCATTTCCCTCGGTTTATGCCAAAATTTTACAATACAGAAAGTAGGAAAGTTGAAAACTCCTCTCATGCAGGGAACCAGAGGGGAATTTTATGGGAACTTTCTAAACATAATAGAGAAATATTTAGCCCTTTAGACTTCGACTACAAAGAAACTGATAAAATAATAAAACCGGGCTCCAAAAATGGAAAAGGTAGAAGGGAACATAAACTAAGTCTTATCCACCTACTGTAGGACCTCCAGTCCCAGTGCAGCAGTTTCTGGTCCCTAGGGAGGGGGGGGGGGACGTTCCATGTTAGACTGGAAGTGAGGATGAAACTATGACCCTTCATGTGGCCGCGGAGCCAATCACTGGCCTCAGCAGTCCTGTGCATGAGGATGATGAGTCCAGTGATTGGCTGAGCAGTCATATGGTGGACAGAGCCTGCAGTGCTGGAATGGGGGGGCTTTATACAGGGGTCACATATCCTGAGAGAAGGACAGAAACGCGTCCATATATCAGAACAACAAAGCACCGGCCAGACTCGGGGTGTGTGGGTTGTAGATTATAATATGGCGGATGGCGATGGCCGCCCGGGGCCCATGACCACCGATAACATCCACCAATATGACACTGCCCTGTAGTTATGGAGAGTGGACCATTCCAGGACCTTCAAAAGGCCCTTAAACTGCTTCACAGAACTGACCCCCATTCCTCTGGAATTTCATGAATCCTAATCCGTAAGATGATGGTTCTACGCCGTGTCCATGTAATAGTTGTATACTGTGTCCATGTAATAGTTGTATACTGTGTCCATGTAATAGTTGTATACTGTGTCCATGTAATAGTTGTATACTGTGTCCATGTGATAGTTGTATACTGTGTCCAGGTAATAGTTGTATACTGTGTCCATGTAATAGTTGTATACTGTGTCCAGGTAATAGTTGTATACTGTGTCCATGTAATAGTTGTATACCGTGTCCATGTAATAGTTCTATACTGTGTCCATGTGATAGTTGTATACTGTGTCCATGTAATAGTTGTATACTGTGTCTAGGTAATAGTTGTATACTGTGTCCATGTAATAGTTGTATACTGTGTCCATGTGATAGTTGTATACTGTGTCCATGTAATAGTTCTATACTGTGTCCATGTAATAGTTGTATACTGTGTCCATGTAATAGTTGTATACTGTGTCCATGTAATAGTTGTATACTGTGTCCATGTAATAGTTGTATACTGTGTCCATGTGATAGTTGTATACTGTGTCCATGTGATAGTTGTATACTGTGTCCATGTAATAGTTCTATACTGTGTCCATGTAATAGTTGTATACTGTGTCCATGTAATAGTTGTATACTGTGTCCATGTGATAGTTGTATACTGTGTCCATGTAATAGTTCTATACTGTGTCCATGTAATAGTTGTATACTGTGTCCATGTAATAGTTGTATACTGTGTCCAGGTAATAGTTGTATACTGTGTCCATGTAATAGTTGTATACCGTGTCCATGTAATAGTTCTATACTGTGTCCATGTGATAGTTGTATACTGTGTCCATGTAATAGTTGTATACTGTGTCTAGGTAATAGTTGTATACTGTGTCCATGTAATAGTTGTATACTGTGTCCATGTGATAGTTGTATACTGTGTCCATGTAATAGTTCTATACTGTGTCCATGTAATAGTTGTATACTGTGTCCATGTAATAGTTGTATACTGTGTCCATGTGATAGTTGTATACTGTGTCCATGTAATAGTTCTATACTGTGTCCATGTAATAGTTGTATACTGTGTCCATGTAATAGTTGTATACTGTGTCCAGGTAATAG
Organism: Engystomops pustulosus; assembly: GCF_040894005.1. Lineage (NCBI taxonomy): Eukaryota > Metazoa > Chordata > Amphibia > Anura > Leptodactylidae > Engystomops > Engystomops pustulosus. Next base: position 2,775,575 of record NC_092419.1, read on the forward strand.
TTGTATACTGTGTCCATGTAATAGTTGTATACCGTGTCCATGTAATAGTTCTATACTGTGTCCATGTGATAGTTGTATACTGTGTCCATGTAATAGTTGTATACTGTGTCTAGGTAATAGTTGTATACTGTGTCCATGTAATAGTTGTATACTGTGTCCATGTGATAGTTGTATACTGTGTCCATGTAATAGTTCTATACTGTGTCCAGGTAATAGTTGTATACTGTGTCCATGTAATAGTTGTATACTGTGTCCATGTGATAGTTCTATACTGTGTCCAGGTAATAGTTGTATACTGTGTCCATGTAATAGTTGTATACCGTGTCCATGTAATAGTTGTATACTGTGTCCATGTAATAGTTGTATACTGTGTCCATGTAATAGTTGTATACTGTGTCCATGTAATAGTTCTATACTGTGTCCATGTAATAGTTGTATACTGTGTCCATGTAATAGTTGTATACTGTGTCTATGTAATAGTTGTATACTGTGTCCATGTAATAGTTGTATACCGTGTCCATGTAATAGTTGTATACTGTGTCCATGTGATAGTTGTATACTGTGTCCATGTGATAGTTGTATACTGTGTCCATGTAATAGTTGTATACCGTGTCTATGTAATAGTTGTATACTGTGTCCATGTAATAGTTGTATACTGTGTCCATGTAATAGTTGTATACTGTGTCCATGTAATAGTTGTATACTGTGTCCAGGTAATAGTTGTATACTGTGTCCATGTAATAGTTGTATACCGTGTCCATGTAATAGTTGTATACTGTGTCCATGTAATAGTTCTATACTGTGTCCATGTAATAGTTGTATACTGTGTCCATGTGATAGTTCTATACTGTGTCCATGTAATAGTTGTATACTGTGTCCAGGTAATAGTTGTATACTGTGTCCATGTGATAGTTCTATACTGTGTCCATGTAATAGTTGTATACTGTGTCCATGTAATAGTTGTATACTGTGTCCATGTAATAGTTGTATACTGTGTCCATGTAATAGTTGTATACCGTGTCCATGTAATAGTTGTATACTGTGTCCATGTAATAGTTCTATACTGTGTCCATGTAATAGTTGTATACCGTGTCCATGTAATAGTTCTATACTGTGTCCAGGTAATAGTTGTATACTGTGTCCATGTAATAGTTGTATACTGTGTCCAGGTAATAGTTGTATACTGTGTCCATGTAATAGTTGTATACTGTGTCCATGTAATAGTTGTATACTGTGTCCAGGTAATAGTTGTATACTGTGTCCATGTAATAGTTGTATACCGTGTCCATGTAATAGTTCTATACTGTGTCCATGTAATAGTTCTATACTGTGTCCATGTAATAGTTGTATACCGTGTCCATGTAATAGTTCTATACTGTGTCCAGGTAATAGTTGTATACCGTGTCCATGTAATAGTTGTATACTGTGTCCATGTAATAGTTGTATACCGTGTCCATGTAATAGTTCTATACTGTGTCCATGTAATAGTTCTATACTGTGTCCATGTAATAGTTGTATACCGTGTCCATGTAATAGTTGTATACTGTGTCCAGGTAATAGTTGTATACTGTGTCCAGGTAATAGTTGTATACTGTGTCCATGTAATAGTTGTATACTGTGTCCATGTAATAGTTGTATACTGTGTCCATGTAATAGTTGTATACTGTGTCCAGGTAATAGTTCTATACTGTGTCCATGTAATAGTTGTATACTGTGTCCATGTAATAGTTGTATACTGTGTCCATGTAATAGTTGTATACTGTGTCCAGGTAATAGTTCTATACTGTGTCCATGTAATAGTTGTATACTGTGTCCATGTAATAGTTGTATACTGTGTCCATGTAATAGTTGTATACTGTGTCCATGTAATAGTTGTATACTGTGTCCATGTAATAGTTGTATACTGTGTCCATGTAATAGTTGTATACTGTGTCCAGGTAATAGTTGTATACTGTGTCCATGTAATAGTTGTATACCGTGTCCATGTAATAGTTGTATACTGTGTCCATGTAATAGTTGTATACTGTGTCCATGTGATAGTTCTATACTGTGTCCATGTAATAGTTGTATACTGTGTCCAGGTAATAGTTGTATACTGTGTCCATGTGATAGTTCTATACTGTGTCCATGTAATAGTTGTATACTGTGTCCATGTAATAGTTGTATACTGTGTCCATGTAATAGTTGTATACTGTGTCCATGTAATAGTTGTATACTGTGTCCATGTAATAGTTGTATACTGTGTCCATGTAATAGTTGTATACTGTGTCCATGTAATAGTTCTATACTGTGTCCATGTAATAGTTGTATACTGTGTCCATGTAATAGTTGTATACTGTGTCCAGGTAATAGTTGTATACTGTGTCCATGTAATAGTTGTATACTGTGTCCAGGTAATAGTTGTATACTGTGTCCATGTAATAGTTGTATACTGTGTCCATGTAATAGTTGTATACTGTGTCCAGGTAATAGTTGTATACTGTGTCCATGTAATAGTTGTATACCGTGTCCATGTAATAGTTCTATACTGTGTCCATGTAATAGTTCTATACTGTGTCCATGTAATAGTTGTATACCGTGTCCATGTAATAGTTGTATACTGTGTCCATGTAATAGTTGTATACCGTGTCCATGTAATAGTTCTATACTGTGTCCATGTAATAGTTCTATACTGTGTCCATGTAATAGTTGTATACCGTGTCCATGTAATAGTTGTATACTGTGTCCAGGTAATAGTTGTATACTGTGTCCAGGTAATAGTTGTATACTGTGTCCATGTAATAGTTGTATACTGTGTCCATGTAATAGTTGTATACTGTGTCCATGTAATAGTTGTATACTGTGTCCAGGTAATAGTTCTATACTGTGTCCATGTAATAGTTGTATACTGTGTCCATGTAATAGTTGTATACTGTGTCCATGTAATAGTTGTATACTGTGTCCATGTAATAGTTGTATACTGTGTCCATGTAATAGTTGTATACTGTGTCCATGTAATAGTTGTATACTGTGTCCAGGTAATAGTTGTATACTGTGTCCATGTAATAGTTGTATACTGTGTCCATGTAATAGTTGTATACTGTGTCCATGTAATAGTTGTATACCGTGTCCATGTAATAGTTGTATACTGTGTCCATGTAATAGTTGTATACTGTGTCCATGTAATAGTTGTATACTGTGTCCATGTAATAGTTGTATACCGTGTCCATGTAATAGTTGTATACCGTGTCCATGTAATAGTTGTATACCGTGTCCATGTAATAGTTGTATACCGTGTCCATGTAATAGTTGTATACTGTGTCCATGTAATAGTTGTATACTGTGTCCATGTAATAGTTGTATACTGTGTCCATGTAATAGTTGTATACTGTGTCCATGTGATAGTTGTATACCGTGTCCATGTAATAGTTGTATACTGTGTCCATGTAATAGTTGTATACTGTGTCCATGTGATAGTTGTATACCGTGTCCATGTAATAGTTGTATACTGTGTCCAGGTAATAGTTGTATACTGTGTCCATGTAATAGTTGTATACTGTGTCCATGTGATAGTTCTATACTGTGTCCATGTAATAGTTGTATACCGTGTCCATGTAATAGTTGTATACTGTGTCCATGTAATAGTTGTATACTGTGTCCATGTAATAGTTGTATACTGTGTCCATGTAATAGTTGTATACTGTGTCCATGTAATAGTTGTATACTGTGTCCATGTAATAGTTGTATACTGTGTCCAGGTAATAGTTGTATACTGTGTCCATGTAATAGTTGTATACTGTGTCCATGTAATAGTTGTATACTGTGTCCATGTGATAGTTGTATACTGTGTCCATGTGATAGTTGTATACTGTGTCCATGTGATAGTTGTATACTGTGTCCATGTAATAGTTGTATACTGTGTCCATGTAATAGTTGTATACTGTGTCCATGTAATAGTTGTATACTGTGTCCATGTAATAGTTGTATACTGTGTCCATGTAATAGTTGTATACTGTGTCCATGTAAAAGTTGTATACTGTGTCCATGTAATAGTTGTATACTGTGTCCATGTAATAGTTGTATACTGTGTCCATGTAATAGTTGTATACTGTGTCTATGTGATAGTTCTATACTGTGTCCAGGTAATAGTTGTATACTGTGTCCATGTAATAGTTGTATACTGTGTCCAGGTAATAGTTGTATACTGTGTCCATGTAATAGTTGTATACTGTGTCCAGGTAATAGTTGTATACTGTGTCCATGTAATAGTTGTATACTGTGTCCATGTAATAGTTGTATACTGTGTCCATGTGATAGTTGTATACTGTGTCCAGGTAATAGTTGTATACTGTGTCCAGGTAATAGTTGTATACTGTGTCCATGTGATAGTTGTATACTGTGTCCAGGTAATAGTTGTATACCGTGTCCATGTAATAGTTGTATACTGTGTCCATGTAATAGTTGTATACTGTGTCCATGTAATAGTTGTATACTGTGTCCAGGTAATAGTTGTATACTGTGTCCAGGTAATAGTTGTATACTGTGTCCATGTGATAGTTGTATACTGTGTCCAGGTAATAGTTGTATACCGTGTCCATGTAATAGTTGTATACTGTGTCCATGTAATAGTTGTATACTGTGTCCATGTAATAGTTGTATACTGTGTCCATGTAATAGTTGTATACTGTGTCCAGGTAATAGTTGTATACTGTGTCCAGGTAATAGTTGTATACTGTGTCCATGTGATAGTTGTATACTGTGTCCAGGTAATAGTTGTATACCGTGTCCATGTAATAGTTGTATACTGTGTCCATGTAATAGTTGTATACTGTGTCCATGTGATAGTTGTATACTGTGTCCAGGTAATAGTTGTATACTGTGTCCATGTAATAGTTGTATACCGTGTCCATGTAATAGTTGTATACTGTGTCCATGTAATAGTTGTATACCGTGTCCATGTAATAGTTGTATACTGTGTCCATGTAATAGTTGTATACCGTGTCCATGTAATAGTTGTATACCGTGTCCATGTAATAGTTGTATACTGTGTCCAGGTAATAGTTGTATACTGTGTCCATGTAATAGTTGTATACTGTGTCCATGTAATAGTTCTATACTGTGTCCATGTAATAATTGTATACTGTGTCCATGTAATAGTTGTATACTGTGTCCATGTAATAGTTGTATACTGTGTCCATGTAATAGTTGTATACTGTGTCCATGTAATAGTTCTATACTGTGTCCATGTAATAGTTGTATACTGTGTCCATGTAATAGTTCTATACTGTGTCCATGTAATAGTTCTATACTGTGTCCATGTAATAGTTGTATACTGTGTCCATGTAATAGTTGTATACTGTGTCCATGTAATAGTTCTATACTGTGTCCATGTAATAGTTCTATACTGTGTCCATGTAATAGTTCTATACTGTGTCCATGTAATAGTTGTATACTGTGTCCATGTAATAGTTCTATACTGTGTCCATGTAATAGTTGTATACTGTGTCCATGTAATAGTTGTATACTGTGTCCAGGTAATAGTTGTATACTGTGTCCATGTAATAGTTGTATACCGTGTCCATGTAATAGTTGTATACTGTGTCCATGTAATAGTTGTATACTGTGTCCATGTAATAGTTGTATACTGTGTCCATGTAATAGTTCTATACTGTGTCCATGTAATAGTTCTATACTGTGTCCATGTAATAGTTCTATACTGTGTCCATGTAATAGTTCTATACTGTGTCCATGTAATAGTTCTATACTGTGTCCATGTAATAGTTCTATACTGTGTCCATGTAATAGTTCTATACTGTGTCCATGTAATAGTTCTATACTGTGTCCATGTAATAGTTCTATACTGTGTCCATGTAATAGTTCTATACTGTGTCCATGTAATAGTTCTATACTGTGTCCATGTAATAGTTCTATACTGTGTCCATGTAATAGTTGTATACTGTGTCCATGTGATAGTTCTATACTGTGTCCATGTAATAGTTGTATACTGTGTCCATGTAATAGTTGTATACTGTGTCCATGTAATAGTTGTATACTGTGTCCATGTAATAGTTGTATACTGTGTCCATGTAATAGTTGTATACTGTGTCTATGTGATAGTTCTATACTGTGTCCATGTAATAGTTGTATACTGTGTCCATGTAATAGTTGCATACTGTGTCCATGTAATAGTTGTATACTGTGTCCATGTAATAGTTGTATACTGTGTCCATGTAATAGTTGTATACTGTGTCCATGTAATAGTTCTATACTGTGTCCATGTAATAGTTGTATACTGTGTCCATGTAATAGTTGTATACTGTGTCCATGTAATAGTTGTATACTGTGTCCAGGTAATAGTTGTATACCGTGTCCATGTAATAGTTGTATACCGTGTCCATGTAATAGTTGTATACTGTGTCCATGTAATAGTTGTATACTGTGTCCATGTAATAGTTGTATACTGTGTCCATGTGATAGTTGTATACCGTGTCCATGTAATAGTTGTATACTGTGTCCATGTAATAGTTGTATACTGTGTCCAGGTAATAGTTGTATACCGTGTCCATGTAATAGTTGTATACCGTGTCCATGTAATAGTTGTATACCGTGTCCATGTAATAGTTGTATACTGTGTCCATGTAATAGTTGTATACTGTGTCCATGTAATAGTTGTATACTGTGTCCATGTAATAGTTGTATACCGTGTCCATGTAATAGTTGTATACCGTGTCCATGTAATAGTTGTATACCGTGTCCATGTAATAGTTGTATACCGTGTCCATGTAATAGTTGTATACTGTGTCCATGTAATAGTTGTATACCGTGTCCATGTAATAGTTGTATACCGTGTCCATGTAATAGTTGTATACTGTGTCCATGTAATAGTTCTATACTGTGTCCATGTAATAGTTGTATACTGTGTCCATGTAATAGTTGTATACTGTGTCCATGTGATAGTTGTATACCGTGTCCATGTAATAGTTGTATACTGTGTCCATGTAATAGTTGTATACCGTGTCCATGTAATAGTTGTATACCGTGTCCATGTAATAGTTGTATACTGTGTCCATGTAATAGTTGTATACCGTGTCCATGTAATAGTTGTATACCGTGTCCATGTAATAGTTGTATACCGTGTCCATGTAATAGTTGTATACCGTGTCCATGTAATAGTTGTATACTGTGTCCATGTAATAGTTCTATACTGTGTCCATGTAATAGTTGTATACTGTGTCCATGTAATAGTTGTATACTGTGTCCATGTGATAGTTGTATACCGTGTCCATGTAATAGTTGTATACCGTGTCCATGTAATAGTTGTATACCGTGTCCATGTAATAGTTGTATACTGTGTCCATGTAATAGTTCTATACTGTGTCCATGTAATAGTTGTATACTGTGTCCATGTAATAGTTGTATACTGTGTCCATGTGATAGTTGTATACCGTGTCCATGTAATAGTTGTATACTGTGTCCATGTAATAGTTGTATACCGTGTCCATGTAATAGTTGTATACCGTGTCCATGTAATAGTTGTATACCGTGTCCATGTAATAGTTGTATACTGTGTCCATGTAATAGTTCTATACTGTGTCCATGTAATAGTTGTATACTGTGTCCATGTAATAGTTGTATACTGTGTCCATGTGATAGTTGTATACCGTGTCCATGTAATAGTTGTATACTGTGTCCATGTAATAGTTGTATACCGTGTCCATGTAATAGTTGTATACCGTGTCCATGTAATAGTTGTATACCGTGTCCATGTAATAGTTGTATACCGTGTCCATGTAATAGTTGTATACCGTGTCCATGTAATAGTTGTATACTGTGTCCAGGTAATAGTTGTATACTGTGTCCATGTAATAGTTGTATACTGTGTCCATGTAATAGTTGTATACTGTGTCCATGTAATAGTTGTATACTGTGTCCATGTGATAGTTGTATACCGTGTCCATGTAATAGTTGTATACTGTGTCCATGTAATAGTTGTATACCGTGTCCATGTAATAGTTGTATACCGTGTCCATGTAATAGTTGTATACCGTGTCCATGTAATAGTTGTATACCGTGTCCATGTAATAGTTGTATACTGTGTCCATGTAATAGTTCTATACTGTGTCCATGTAATAGTTGTATACTGTGTCCATGTAATAGTTGTATACTGTGTCCATGTGATAGTTGTATACCGTGTCCATGTAATAGTTGTATACTGTGTCCATGTAATAGTTGTATACCGTGTCCATGTAATAGTTGTATACCGTGTCCATGTAATAGTTGTATACCGTGTCCATGTAATAGTTGTATACCGTGTCCATGTAATAGTTGTATACCGTGTCCATGTAATAGTTGTATACTGTGTCCAGGTAATAGTTGTATACTGTGTCCATGTAATAGTTGTATACTGTGTCCATGTAATAGTTGTATACTGTGTCCATGTAATAGTTGTATACTGTGTCCATGTAATAGTTGTATACCGTGTCCATGTAATAGTTGTATACCGTGTCCATGTAATAGTTGTATACCGTGTCCATGTAATAGTTGTATACCGTGTCCATGTAATAGTTGTATACCGTGTCCATGTAATAGTTGTATACCGTGTCCATGTAATAGTTGTATACCGTGTCCATGTAATAGTTGTATACCGTGTCCATGTAATAGTTGTATACTGTGTCCATGTAATAGTTGTATACTGTGTCTATGTAATAGTTGTATACTGTGTCCATGTAATAGTTGTATACTGTGTCCATGTAATAGTTGTATACCGTGTCCAGGTAATAGTTGTATACCGTGTCCATGTAATAGTTGTATACTGTGTCCATGTAATAGTTGTATACTGTGTCCAGGTAATAGTTGTATACTGTGTCCAGGTAATAGTTGTATACCGTGTCCATGTAATAGTTGTATACCGTGTCCATGTAATAGTTGTATACCGTGTCCATGTAATAGTTGTATACCGTGTCCATGTAATAGTTGTATACCGTGTCCAGGTAATAGTTGTATACTGTGTCCATGTAATAGTTGTATACTGTGTCCATGTAATAGTTGTATACTGTGTCCATGTAATAGTTGTATACTGTGTCCATGTAATAGTTGTATACCGTGTCCAGGTAATAGTTGTATACCGTGTCCATGTAATAGTTGTATACCGTGTCCATGTAATAGTTGTATACCGTGTCCATGTAATAGTTGTATACCGTGTCCATGTAATAGTTGTATACCGTGTCCATGTAATAGTTGTATACCGTGTCCATGTAATAGTTGTATACCGTGTCCATGTAATAGTTGTATACTGTGTCCATGTAATAGTTGTATACTGTGTCTATGTAATAGTTGTATACTGTGTCCATGTAATAGTTGTATACTGTGTCCATGTAATAGTTGTATACCGTGTCCAGGTAATAGTTCTATACTGTGTCCAGGTAATAGTTCTATACTGTGTCCATGTAATAGTTCTATACTGTGTCTATGGGATGTGCCGGGAGGAGGCTTCACAACTTCCTGTTCTTTTCCTGTGTTGTGTGGGAACTAAATAAACAAATACAGACATTCCATACACAGAACCCTAAAGATACGCAGGGGTCCTATAGCTATACAGGGGTCCTAAAGATATACAGAGCCCTCAAGATACGCAGGGGTCCTATAGCTATACAGGGGTCCTAAAGATATACAGAGGTCCTATAGATACACAGAACCCTCAAGATACACAGGGGTCCTTATAGATACACAGAGGTCCTATAGATATACAGAGGTCCTATAGCTATACAGGGGTCCTATAGCTATACAGGGGTCCTATAGATACACAGAACCCTCAAGATAGACAGGGGTCCTTATAGATACACAGAGGTCCTATAGATATACAGGGGTCCTAAAGATATACAGAGGTCCTATAGATACACAGAACCCTCAAGATACACAGAGGTCCTATAGATACACAGAACCCTATAGCTATGTGCAACACCCCTGCCAATGCGCATTGTAGAGGAGTAGTTGCGAATAAGCCCCTTGTACCATTTAGTACATTCAGTGGTAATTGTGCAGCGGTAGATTCTGCCTGGATAGGCAAGGGTTAACATTGTTTAATGTGTTTCATCCAATGCTGTTCCACTATTGTAACTGGAGTGTGATTGGAGGAGGAGATCACCTGACCAGGGAGTAACTAAACCCTTGAGCAGGGGAGGAGTTAGTTTTTAGTCAGAGCTCAGGGAGAGTTTCAGAAACTTCAGAGAGAGCAGATCTCTCAGGCCCAGCTCTCACCACACATACCTCCCTACATTTGTGAAAGGGAAAGAGGGGCAAAGGGCGATCCCCCTAAGCCACACCCCCAATCACTCCCTGGCCGCGCCCAAAATTTTAGCCATATTATAATAATAAAAATCATCTCAATAAAAAAAAAAAAAATGTATCCTCATTGGGATTTGAACCCAGAAGCTGCAGTGTCCATGTACAATAATAACACAGCGCCTCAACCAACTGAGCTATAACCTCAGTGATTATCAAGATGTAGAATTTTGGTAACTAAGAACTATGACTACTGTTACACTGTGACACAGATTAATGCCTTGGTATATAGGGAGGGATCTTCTCAGAGATTATTGTAATTATTGAGACTATTATTATTATGGAGATTATTATTATTATTATTATTATTGAGATGATTATTATTATTATTTTTACTATTATTAATAATCATCTCCATAATAATAAAAATAATAAAATTTATAATAATAATAATAATAGTCTCAATAATTACAATAATAACCTCTGAGAAGATCCCTCTCTATATATCAGTGCAGTAAGTCTGTGTCACAGTGTAACAGTGGCAGATAACACTTCTTAGTTACCAGAAATCCTCAGCTCTGTATCTCTGGGCTTATAGCTCAGTTAGTTAAGGCTCCTGTCTATGGTGCAGAGGGTCCCAGGTTTGAATCCCAGCCTAGCCAAAACTTTATTTAATTATATAAAGAGCTTGTGTCTGGGGAATCCCTGGAGACCATATATGGACAGATGCTGATCTGACCTGATGACGTGGTCCCTGCTCTCCGCTAAGCCGACACTTCTCTGAAAAGGATTCCCTGCCCGAGGTCTGCTCTGGGGAACCCTAGGAGATGCAGTGACCATATATGGACAGATGCTGATCTGACCTCATGACGTGGTCCCTGCTCTCCGCTAAGCCGACACTTCTCTGAAAAGGATTCCCTCTAGATGTCTGCTCTGGAGAACCCTAGGAGATGCAGTGACCATATATGGACAGATGGTGATCTGAAGCTGATGACGTGGTCCCTGCTTTCCACTAACCAGACACTACTCTGAAAAGGATTCCCTCCTGATGTCTGTAGAAGCCATTCTGTACTATCAGTTCTGGCTTTCAAAGTATTTACTATGCGGACACAGCGCCGGGACACAGCGGGACCTGGGGAGAAAATCCGTGACAATCTCATAGCTGCCTGTGACGCGGGGCAGAGGTAAGAAAAACGGGACTTTCCCGGCAAAAATCGGGACGGTTGGGAGCTTTGCACCACAGGAGAAGCTCCTAGGCCTCAGCTCTCACCCCAGGAGAAGCTCCTAGGCCTCAGCTCTCACCCCAGGAGAAGCTCCTAGGCCTCAGCTCTCACCCCAGGAGAAGCTCCTAGGCCTCAGCTCTCACCCCAGGAGAAGCTCCTAGGCCTCAGCTCTCACCCCAGGAGAAGCTCCTAGGCCTCAGCTCTCACCACAGGAGAAGCTCCTAGGCCTCAGCTCTCACCACAGGAGAAGCTCCTAGGCCTCAGCTCTCACCACAGGAGAAGCTCCTAGGCCTCAGCTCTCACCACAGGAGAAGCTCCTAGGCCTCAGCTCTCACCACAGGAGAAGCTCCTAGGCCTCAGCTCTCACCCCAGGAGAAGCTCCTAGGCCTCAGCTCTCACCCCAGGAGAAGCTCCTAGGCCTCAGCTCTTACCCAAGGAGAAGCTCTTAGGCCTCAGCTCTCACCACAGGAGAAGCTCCTAGGCCTCAGCTCTCACCACAGGAGAAGCTCCTAGGCCTCAGCTCTCACCCCAGGAGAAGCTCCTAGGCCTCAGCTCTCACCACAGGAGAAGCTCCTAGGCCTCAGCTCTTACCCCAGGAGAAGCTCCTAGGCCTCAGCTCTCACCACAGGAGAAGCTCCTAGGCCTCAGCTCTCACCACAGGAGAAGCTCCTAGGCCTCAGCTCTCACCCCAGGAGAAGCTCCTAGGCCTCAGCTCTCACCACAGGAGAAGCTCCTAGGCCTCAGCTCTCACCACAGGAGAAGCTCCTAGGCCTCAGCTCTCACCACAGGAGAAGCTCCTAGGCCTCAGCTCTCACCACAGGAGAAGCTCCTAGGCCTCAGCTCTCACCACAGGAGAAGCTCCTAGGCCTCAGCTCTCACCACAGGAGAAGCTCCTAGGCCTCAGCTCTCACCACAGGAGAAGCTCCTAGGCCTCAGCTCTCACCACAGGAGAAGCTCCTAGGCCTCAGCTCTCACCCCAGGAGAAGCTCCTAGGCCTCAGCTCTTACCCAAGGAGAAGCTCCTAGGCCTCAGCTCTCACCACAGGAGAAGCTCCTAGGCCTCAGCTCTCACCACAGGAGAAGCTCCTAGGCCTCAGCTCTCACCACAGGAGAAGCTCCTAGGCCTCAGCTCTCACCACAGGAGAAGCTCCTAGGCCTCAGCTCTCACCACAGGAGAAGCTCCTAGGCCTCAGCTCTCACCCCAGGAGAAGCTCCTAGGCCTCAGCTCTTACCCAAGGAGAAGCTCCTAGGCCTCAGCTCTCACCCCAGGAGAAGCTCCTAGGCCTCAGCTCTCACCACAGGAGAAGCTCCTAGGCCTCAGCTCTTACCCCAGGAGAAGCTCCTAGGCCTCAGCTCTCACCACAGGAGAAGCTCCTAAGCCCCAGCTCTCACCACAGGAGAAGCTCCTAGGCCTCAGCTCTCACCCCAGGAGAAGCTCCTAGGCCTCAGCTCTCACCACAGGAGAAGCTCCTAGGCCTCAGCTCTCACCACAGGAGAAGCTCCTAGGCCTCAGCTTTCACCACAGGAGAAGCTCCTAGGCCTCAGCTCTCACCACAGGAGAAGCTCCTAGGCCTCAGCTCTCACCACAGGAGAAGCTCCTAGGCCTCAGCTCTCACCCCAGGAGAAGCTCCTAGGCCTCAGCTCTCACCACAGGAGAAGCTCCTAGGCCTCAGCTCTCACCACAGGAGAAGCTCCTAGGCCTCAGCTCTCACCCCAGGAGAAGCTCCTAGGCCTCAGCTCTTACCCAAGGAGAAGCTCCTAGGCCTCAGCTCTAACCACAGGAGAAGCTCCTAGGCCTCAGCTCTCACCACAGGAGAAGCTCCTAGGCCTCAGCTCTCACCCCAGGAGAAGCTCCTAGGCCTCAGCTCTCACCACAGGAGAAGCTCCTAGGCCTCAGCTCTTACCCCAGGAGAAGCTCCTAGGCCTCAGCTCTCACCACAGGAGAAGCTCCTAAGCCCCAGCTCTCACCCCAGGAGAAGCTCCTAGGCCTCAGCTCTCACCCCAGGAGAAGCTCCTAGGCCTCAGCTCTCACCACAGGAGAAGCTCCTAGGCCTCAGCTCTCACCACAGGGGAAGCTCCTAGGCCTCAGCTCTCACCACAGGAGAAGCTCCTAGGCCTCAGCTCTCACCACAGGAGAAGCTCCTAGGCCTCAGCTCTCACCACAGGAGAAGCTCCTAGGCCTCAGCTCTCACCCCAGGAGAAGCTCCTAGGCCTCAGCTCTCACCCCAGGAGAAGCTGCTAGGCCTCAGCTCTCACCACAGGAGAAGCTCCTAGGCCTCAGCTCTCACCCCAGGAGAAGCTCCTAGGCCTCAGCTCTCACCACAGGAGAAGCTCCTAGGCCTCAGCTCTCACCACAGGAGAAGCTCCTAGGCCTCAGCTCTCACCACAGGAGAAGCTGCTAGGCCTCAGCTCTCACCACAGGAGAAGCTCCTAGGCCTCAGCTCTCACCACAGGAGAAGCTCCTAGGCCTCAGCTCATCAACCTGACACAGAGTGACACAGGACAAACAGGACAAAGCTGCAGCTTCCAGCATTGGACACAGCTACTCCCCAGCCTGCCCCTGCATCCGGGTTGGTGACACAACTCCTGAGGTTCCCTCTCCAAGATCACTCCAGTACTGCACTTGTACAGAATCGTATCACCACCACGGGCTCCCCATCCATTACCCAGGGACTCATCTTACAGACACTCAGGGGTTGCCCCAGGGAGAACCAGTACATCAGCCTCTCCCTCCATATTTCCTGCACACACCACCTGCTGGAGAGCGGCCAGGCTGTAGGTCAGTCCTCCAGTCCCCATACCAAGCACAGGGACCACACCGCGCCCAGACCGCAACTGCATATACCCCAGATACACAGGGGTCCTATAGATACACAAGGGTCCTATAGATACACAGGGGTCCTATAGCTACACAGGGGTCCTATAGCTACACAGGGGTCCTATAGCTACACAGGGGTCCTATAGATACACAAGGGTCCTATAGCTACACAGGGGTCCTATAGCTACACAGGGGTCCTATAGCTACACAAGGGTCCTATTGCTACACAGGGGTCCTATAGATACACAAGGGTCCTATAGCTACACAGGGGTCCTATAGCTACACAGGGGTCCTATAGCTACACAAGGGTCCTATAGATACACAGGGGTCCTATAGCTACACAGGGGTCCTATAGCTACACAAGGGTCCTATAGCTACACAGGGGTACTATAGCTACACAAGGGTCCTATTGCTACACAGGGGTCCTATGGATACACAAGGGTCCTATAGATACACAGGGGTCCTATAGCTACACAGGGGTCCTATAGCTACACAGGGGTCCTAAAGATACACAGGGGTCCTATAGATACACAGAACCCTAATGTTCCCATCCCGGGTGCAGTGGGAAGTAAAAATTACAAAAATTGTAATGTATAACAGGATAACCTAAAGTCCTTCCCTCCATGTGCACAGCGTCCTGTCCCTCTGCGCCGGCTCTGATCGCACGCTCAGCGCTGTATACGAGACTTTATAGATGGAGGTTTTATAATATAACACATATTCATATTCCAGCCTCCAGGATGTGACGGTTACATATAACGTGATATATTTCTATAAGAGACGCATCATCTGCTCCTGAGATGCCGAGCGACACCTTTATTGGAGGATCGAGAACATTTTTAGGAAGTTCTAATATGTACAAAAAGGGGCGCGCCCTATGTTATGAGGGGGCGTGTCCTATGTAACTAGGGGGCGTGGCCACACACAAAAAACCCCGCAATATTCAGTGCGCAAACTCGACGCTTACAAGACGAGTCTCCATCTTCTCGTGCACCAGAACCATCAGCATCAGACGCCGGGGAGATCCGTCTACCTGACACATTGGGGGTCATTTACTAAGGGTCCGAATTGTGTTTTTGCGTCGGGTTACCCGAATTTTACCGTTTTGAGACGATTTACCATTGGCAAACGCGATCGGATTGTGGCGCATCGGCGCCGTCAAACATGGAACGGAAATCGGGGGGGGCGTGGCCGTAAGAAAACCCGGCGAATTCAGAAAAACCGCCGCATTAAAAAAAAAAAGTGTCGCTGGACACGCGCTTACCTGCACTCGGCCCGGCTTGGTGAACTCCAGTGCATACAGCGCAGCAGCGCCACCTGGTGGACGTCGGAGGAACTGCCTTAGTGAATCGACCGGAAGACCCGAATCCACCGCAGAGAACGCGCTGCTGGATCGCGACAGGACCGGGTAAGTAAATCTGCCCCAATGTGCTTCACTTTGGATGCGCAGTTTTGTTTTGTTTTTTAGCCACGCCCCCTTGTACATTAAAGAAGGAAACCATTAAAGGGAACCTGTGTTATAGCATCTCCCAGTCCTGACACTGCTGTGCTCTGTGCGCTCTGCACTGCGCGGCTCTCTTATTATAAGCTGCTGCAGGACCGGAGCCGCCTCCTAGTTTATGTTAATGATCAGTGAGTGAGCGGCTGAACCAATCACAGGTCTCCATCCCCCATCGGAAGCTGCAGCTGCACATCCCCCCTCCCCTCCTACCAGATATACCCCAAGGACACAAGAGCTTACAGTCTATGAGGATGAGGGGTGACACCAGAGCTTATAGTCTATGAGGATGAGGGGGGACACAAGAGCTTACAGTCTATGAGGATGAGGGGGTGACACAAGAGCTTACAGTCTATGAGGATGAGGAGGACACAAGAGCTTACAGTCTATGAGGATGAGGGGGTGACACAAGAGCTTACAGTCTATGAGGATGAGGGGGTGACACAAGAGCTTACAGTCTATGAGGATGAGGGGGTGACACAAGAGCTTACAGTCTATGAGGATGAGGGGGTGACACTAGAGCTTACAGTCTATGAGGATGAGGGAGTGACACAAGAGCTTACAGTCTATGAGGATGAGGGGTGACACTAGAGCTTACAGTCTATGAGGATGAGGGGGGACACAAGAGCTTACAGTCTATGAGGATTAGGGGGTGACACAAGAGCTTACAGTCTATGAGGATGAGGGGGTGACACAAGAGCTTACAGTCTATGAGGATGAGGGGGTGACTCAAGAGCTTACAGTCTATGAGGATGAGGGAGGGACACAAGAGCTTACAGTCTATGAGGATGAGGGGGACAAGAGCTTACAGTCTATGAGGATGAGGGGGACAAGAGCTTACAGTCTATGAGGATGAGGGGGTGACACAAGAGCTTACAGTCTATGAGGATGAGGGGTGACTCAAGAGCTTACAGTCTATGAGGATGAGGGGTGACACAAGAGCTTACAGTCTATGAGGATGAGGAGTGACACAAGAGCTTACAGTCTATGAGGATGAGGGGAGGACACAAGAGCTTACAGTCTATGAGGATGAGGGGAGGACACAAGAGCTTACAGTCTATGAGGATGAGGGGAGGACACAAGAGCTTACAGTCTATGAGGATGAGGGGAGGACACAAGAGCTTACAGTCTATGAGGATGAGGGGAGGACACAAGAGCTTACAGTCTATGAGGATGAGGGGAGGACACAAGAGCTTACAGTCTATGAGGGGAGGACACAAGAGCTTACAGTCTATGAGGATGAGGGGGTGACACAAGAGCTTACAGTCTATGAGGATGAGGGGAGGACACAAGAGCTTACAGTCTATGAGGATGAGGGGAGACACAAGAGCTTACAGTCTATGAGGATGAGGGGGTGACACAAGAGCTTACAGTCTATGAGGATGAGGGGGGACACAAGAGCTTACAGTCTATAAGGATGAGGGGGGACACAAGAGCTTACAGTCTATGAGGATGAGGGGGGACACAAGAGCTTACAGTCTATGAGGATGAGGGGGTGACACAAGAGCTTACAGTCTATGAGGATGAGGGGGGACACAAGAGCTTACAGTCTATGAGGATGAGGGGGTGACACAAGAGCTTACAGTCTATGAGGATGAGGGGGGACACAAGAGCTTACAGTCTATGAGGATGAGGGGGGACACAAGAGCTTACAGTCTATAAGGATGAGGGGGGACACAAGAGCTTACAGTCTATGAGGATGAGGGGGGACACAAGAGCTTACAGTCTATGAGGATGAGGGGGTGACACAAGAGCTTACAGTCTATGAGGATGAGGGGGGACACAAGAGCTTACAGTCTATGAGGATGAGGGGGTGACACAAGAGCTTACAGTCTATGAGGATGAGGGGGTGACACAAGAGCTTACAGTCTATGAGGATGAGGAGGATAAACAAGAGCTTACAGTCTATGAGGATGAGGGGGTGACACAAGAGCTTACAGTCTATGAGGATGAGGGGGTGACACAAGAGCTTACAGTCTATGAGGATGAGGAGGATACACAAGAGTTTACAGTCTATGAGGATGAGGGGGGACACAAGAGCTTACAGTCTATGAGGATGAGGAGGAGACACAAGAGCTTACAGTCTATGAGGATGAGGGGGGACACAAGAGCTTACAGTCTATGAGGATGAGGGGTGACACAAGAGCTTACAGTCTATGAGGATGAGGGGGGACACAAGAGCTTACAGTCTATGAGGATGAGGGGGACACAAGAGCTTACAGTCTATAATGATGAGGGGGTGACACAAGAGCTTACAGTCTATGAGGATGAGGGGGTGACACAAGAGCTTACAGTCTATGAGGATGAGGGGAGGACACAAGAGCTTACAGTCTATGAGGATGAGGGGGGACACAAGAGCTTACAGTCTATGAGGATGAGGGGGGACACAAGAGCTTACAGTCTATGAGGATGAGGGGGGACACAAGAGCTTACAGTCTATGAGGATGAGGGGTGACACAAGAGCTTACAGTCTATGAGGATGAGGGGGTGACACAAGAGCTTACAGTCTATGAGGATGAGGGGGGACACAAGAGCTTACAGTCTATGAGGATGAGGGGGTGACACAAGAGCTTACAGTCTATGAGGATGAGGGGGGATACAAGAGCTTACAGTCTATGAGGATGAGGGGGGACACAAGAGCTTACAGTCTATGAGGATGAGGGGTGACACAAGAGCTTACAGTCTATGAGGATGAGGGGGTGACACAAGAGCTTACAGTCTATGAGGATGAGGAGGAGACACAAGAGCTTACAGTCTATGAGGATGAGGGGAGGACACAAGAGCTTACAGTCTATGAGGATGAGGGGAGGACACAAGAGCTTACAGTCTATGAGGATGAGGGGGGACACAAGAGCTTACAGTCTATGAGGATGAGGGGGACACAAGAGCTTACAGTCTATGAGGATGAGAGGTGACACAAGAGCTTACAGTCTATGAGGATGAGGGGTGACACAAGAGCTTACAGTCTATGAGGATGAGGGGTGACACAAGAGCTTACAGTCTATGAGGATGAGGGGGACACAAGAGCTTACAGTCTATGAGGATGAGGGGAGGACACAAGAGCTTACAGTCTATGAGGATGAGGGGGACACAAGAGCTTACAGTCTATGAGGATGAGGGGGGACACAAGAGCTTACAGTCTATGAGGATGAGGGGGACACAAGAGCTTACAGTCTATGAGGATGAGGGGTGACACAAGAGCTTACAGTCTATGAGGATGAGGGGGTGACACAAGAGCTTACAGTCTATGAGGATGAGGGGACACCAGAGCTTACAGTCTATGAGGATGAGGGGAGGACACAAGAGCTTACAGTCTATGAGGATGAGGGGGGACACAAGAGCTTACAGTCTATGAGGATGAGGGGGTGACACAAGAGCTTACAGTCTATGAGGATGAGGGGGTGACACAAGAGCTTACAGTCTATGAGGATGAGGGGAGGACACAAGAGCTTACAGTCTATGAGGGTCACATACAATATGTGATGTCACTTCCTTTATAGGGGTTTTCCCACTACAATCACTTATCCCTGATCCCCAGAACTGATGGTCGGGCCTGTGCACTAGCGCTACGTTCTTACTGACTCCTTAATCTAATGGTTCCAATGACACTTATCACCAGGACCTGCCACTCAGGACACTGGGAAA
The DNA here is from genome assembly GCF_040894005.1 of Engystomops pustulosus. Lineage (NCBI taxonomy): Eukaryota > Metazoa > Chordata > Amphibia > Anura > Leptodactylidae > Engystomops > Engystomops pustulosus. The sequence continues at coordinate 2,795,018 of NC_092419.1, forward strand.
GCTGGGTGACAGCCCATGGGGGAGCTGTAACATCCACCTGACGGCAATAGGAGAAATTTTATATTTTCAATCATATTTTTTGTCCCATGATCCTCTCTGTCTCTCGGCTCCTTCTGTGTGATGACTTCCTCCCGTCACTGGATTTATGGCAGATCTGCTGGATGCTATTTCTGGACAGGCGCGATGCTCTGCAGCTGCTTCCTGCCCTTTCCTGTCCGCACTTCCCATTACATTCCCTCTCCAGCGGTCTCCATCATCGGGAAACGTACGTGCACCTGCGCACAGTGCGGGGGAGGGGGAAGTTGTACTGTGCAGTGATATATCAGGTGCACAGTGTGGGAAGTTGTACTGTGCAGTGATATATCAGGTGCACAGTGTGGGAAGTTGTACTGTGCAGTGATATCAGGTGCACAGTGTTAGAAGTTGTACTGTGCAGTGATATCAGGTGCACAGTGTGAGAAGTTGTACTGTGCAGTGTGATATCAGGTGCACAGTGTGAGAAGTTGTACTGTGCAGTGTGATATCAGGTGCACAGTGTGGGAAGTTGTACTGTGCAGTGATATCAGGTGCACAGTGTGAGAAGTTGTACTGTGCAGTGATATCAGGTGCACAGTGTGAGAAGTTGTACTGTGCAGTGATATATCAGGTGCACAGTGTGGGAAGTTGTACTGTGCAGGGATATCAGGTGCACAGTGTGAGAAGTTGTACTGTGCAGTGATATCAGGTGCACAGTGTGAGAAGTTGTACTGTGCAGTGATATCAGGTGCACAGTGTGAGAAGTTGTACTGTGCAGGGAGATATCAGGTGCACAGTGTGAGAAGTTGTACTGTGCAGTGATATCAGGTGCACAGTGTGAGAAGTTGTACTGTGCAGTGATATCAGGTGCACAGTGTGAGAAGTTGTACTGTGCAGGGAGATATCAGGTGCACAGTGTGAGAAGTTGTACTGTGCAGGGAGATATCAGGTGCACAGTGTGAGAAGTTGTACTGTGCAGTGTGATATCAGGTGCACAGTGTGAGAAGTTGTACTGTGCAGTGTGATATCAGGTGCACAGTGTGAGAAGTTGTACTGTGCATTGTGATATCAGGTGCACAGTGTGAAGTTGTACTGTGCAGTGATATATCAGGTGCACAGTGTGGGAAGTTGTACTGTGCAGTGATATATCAGGTGCACAGTGTGGGAAGTTGTACTGTGCAGTGATATCAGGTGCACAGTGTTAGAAGTTGTACTGTGCAGTGATATCAGGTGCACAGTGTGAGAAGTTGTACTGTGCAGTGTGATATCAGGTGCACAGTGTGAGAAGTTGTACTGTGCAGTGTGATATCAGGTGCACAGTGTGGGAAGTTGTACTGTGCAGTGATATCAGGTGCACAGTGTGAGAAGTTGTACTGTGCAGTGATATCAGGTGCACAGTGTGAGAAGTTGTACTGTGCAGTGATATATCAGGTGCACAGTGTGGGAAGTTGTACTGTGCAGGGATATCAGGTGCACAGTGTGAGAAGTTGTACTGTGCAGTGATATCAGGTGCACAGTGTGAGAAGTTGTACTGTGCAGTGATATCAGGTGCACAGTGTGAGAAGTTGTACTGTGCAGGGAGATATCAGGTGCACAGTGTGAGAAGTTGTACTGTGCAGTGATATCAGGTGCACAGTGTGAGAAGTTGTACTGTGCAGTGATATCAGGTGCACAGTGTGAGAAGTTGTACTGTGCAGGGAGATATCAGGTGCACAGTGTGAGAAGTTGTACTGTGCAGTGATATATCAGGTGCACAGTGTGAGAAGTTGTACTGTGCAGGGAGATATCAGGTGCACAGTGTGAGAAGTTGTACTGTGCAGGGAGATATCAGGTGCACAGTGTGAGAAGTTGTACTGTGCAGTGTGATATCAGGTGCACAGTGTGAGAAGTTGTACTGTGCATTGTGATATCAGGTGCACAGTGTGAAGTTGTACTGTGCAGCGATATATCAGGTGCACAGTGTGAGAAGTTGTACTGTGCAGTGTGATATCAGGTGCACAGTGTGAAGTTGTACTGTGCAGGGAGATATCAGGTGCACAGTGTGAGAAGTTGTACTGTGCAGTGTGATATCAGGTGCACAGTGTGAAGTTGTACTGTGCAGTGTGATATCAGGTGCACAGTGTGAGAAGTTGTACTGTGCAGTGTGATATCAGGTGCACAGTGTGAGAAGTTGTACTGTGCAGGAAGGAAACAAGATTACTGGCAGAATTGTGCAGGGGAAGAAGCAGAGAAGTTATACTGTGCACTGGTGTGTAATAGGATGATAACTACGTATCACACTGGTCACTGCAGGTAACGTGCGCCCCATGAGAGGGGATGCTTGTACTAACCCCGGATTATGGGAATGTGGCGGAGGTGGTGCAGCGCACTGGTACCAAGTCCGGATTATGGGGATTTGGCGGAGGGGATGCTGTGCACTGGTACTAACCCCGGATTCTGGGGATTTGGCGGAGGGGATGCTGTGCACTGGTACTAACCCCGGATTCTGGGGATTTGGCGGAGGGGATGCTGTGCACTGGTACTAACCCCGGATTCTGGGGATTTGGCGGAGGGGATGCTGTGCACTGGTACTAACCCCGGATTCTGGGGATTTGGCGGAGGGGATGCTGTGCACTGGTACTAACCCCGGATTCTGGGGATTTGGCGGAGGGGATGCTGCGCACTGGTACTAACCCCGGATTATGGGGATTTGGCGGAGGGGATGCTGTGCACTGGTAGCTAATCCCGGATTATGGGGATTTGGCGGAGGGGATGCTGTGCACTGGTACAAATCCCGGATTATAGGGATTTGGCGGAGGGGATGCTGCGCACTGGTACCAAGTCCGGATTATGGGGATTTGGCGGAGGGGATGCTGTGCACTGGTACGAAACACAGATTATGGGGATTTGGCGGAGGGGATGCTGTGCACTGGTACTAACCCCGGATTATGGGGATTTGGCGGAGGGGATGCTGTGCCGACCTCTGCACCCCCTGAAGCTTTGACCACAGAACTTTTGTGCAGATCTTATTTTTTTCCTACATTTCTGCTTTGGTCTCCGCATCTCTAGAAGACGTTTCAGCCTTTCTTCCTCCATCTCCTGAGCACATCCATGTTCTGCTAATCCTGACCCGTCACCTCCACATCCTGCTACTTGTTTTCCTTTGCCATCGCTATTCCCCAAGATTTCCAGAACGAGCCCAGATAAGCAGCCATGACTACAACCCCCGCACTCTGCCCACCATCCGCCAGGTCTTACCTCTGCAAATGCCCAAAAACGATAGGGTCAAGAGTGTCCAGAAGGCGCCCATCACAGCGCAACATATATCCCCCGGCTGGAAAGTTCTCACCAAGTTATGGACATGTCGCTGCGTCTCCAGCTCCACACAAGTCCTTCCCCATCATACAATGAGGTCAGATGCAGGAAAGTGCCCCCCCATCCTATATCATTATAGGACAAACTGCACCCTGGTAACTTCCTGACTGCAGACAATAGGGAGAGCCTGAGAACCGAGGCGGCAGGAGGGGGTGGGGTGCGAGGGGAAATATTACTCTACTCCATGGCTCATATATTGGAGGAAGCTCTTAGCTCCAGTATAATAGCACAGAAATACTCCTACTCTACAAGCTCCTCCCCCAGGGCACCGAGCCAGCGACCCCTTCCCATAACTCACATCCAAGTAATCGCTTAATGTCCTGGTGAGACGTCAAGTATCTCAAAGGATCCTTCATCAAAAATGGCTTCAATATATGAATATCAAGAGACACCCCCCCCCCCCTGCGCCAAAATCTGACATGAATAGGGGATCTGGTCACACCGTGTCCCGGCTACATTTTCAATTTTGTAAAAATTTGTATTGGACCATAGTTTAGAATTACCCATAATGCACCTGCTTGGGGCCCTGGGTCTTCAGCACTCAACATGGGGGTCATCATGAGTAAAGCCTGATGGGAGTGATGGACCAGCAGAGGAAAGTTGTGCACCAAGAAATCACTTTCCACCCGATCACAGAAACACAAAAAATTCTTCCCTCCATATTTTCTCTTGTAGAAACTTCTATGATAAATTTGCTGCATGTGAATTGACGACTAGTGGGAAGTCCGATCTACAACCAACATGGCGGACAGACCCGATCCTGCAGAGCCGGCAATGCGATTCCCTGGGAAAGGACTAACCAGGTAGGATTGTACTGAGCACCATGTATCATACATGCCAAGAGCAGTAGACTGAGGGCGGCTACTGTCAGATTCCCAAAAATCTTAATCTGATAACCAAGTCCAAGGGTAGGGCTTCAATATTTTTCATCCTGAAAATCCCTATAGTGGTGCTAATCCCACCAATCTGATGTGTATGAAACGTCCAGTCAATGTTCAATCGGTGAGAAGTAGAGATGAGCGGACCCGAGGTGTAGGTTTGGGTATCGGGCGCGTTCATCCTGACCCAGACATATTACCTCCCCTATCTATGGCTATGATTGGCCGGGGGGGGGGGGGGGGGGATACCAGGGCCAAGCATAGACATAACTAGTTGTTCGGGTCAGGAGGACCATCCCATTCTCCGAAGCTTCACTTTGGGTTCGCTTTTTGCTCCTCATTCCCCACATGAATGCTCAGCAGAAGGGAGCGCCAAGAAGTTTCTGAGAATTGGGGAAATCGCTTTTGGTTTTCCATGAAAATAAATGAACAGAACTAAAGGGCAATTATAACAACACCTGAGGGCGCGTTTACACGTTCCGCTATCGTTGCATTATGTGGGCGGGGCTCGGGCTGATCGCACAGTGGGCGGGGCTCGGGCTGATCGCATATGCGTTTCCCGGGGAACGCATGCGATTAATAACCCGATCCCTGTGCTCTAGCGTCGCGTTATGAACGCGGCGCTGGCGTAACGTGTGAACGCGCCCTGAGGGCCTGTGGTATAGAAGCCAATTATCCTCTGGTCACACCTGGGATTAGAGGGGACCCCAGATTCCGGTGCACATCCCCTCTTATGGCCGGCACAAGTCTCACAGAAGTAAATGGGGAGGTCTCCCTTCGGTGTGGGCCGCTCCAGGCGACTCCTTCTCCCAATCATGTGAAGTCTCGGCTGTTGGACCCCTCAAGCCGACAATTTTAAGCAGAAATAAAACCATTTTTTATGTGAATGCCGAGTTTATTTCAGTACAAAACATAGTGACAAGTCCGTTCATTGAAGATCCTTGACTCTCTGCTCGAGGTCCTCCACCATACTGGCCAGGAGAGCCGGGTCCTTGTAGAAGAGGACGTAGAGCTTCCGCCCCTGAGCCCAGTAGGACGTCTGCAGAAGATTCTTCTTATGCTCCAGCTCCCGTAAAAAGTCCAGAAACCAGTAGTTAAACTGGGAAACGTTGGAAAAGAGCGTCTCTAGGGTCATTGTGAGGTTCTATGGGAGAAAAAAAAAAAACACATGAGAAAAAAAACTCAATGTGGAAACAGAAGCGGCTGAGTCATCACCCATGGAGACAAGATGGACGACTTTATGATTTTGAGACAAATTTTTTTGAAAACAAACATTTTCTTGAAAGCCAAAGATTCTTTCTTTCTTCGCTTCCATGAAAAAGGTTTTCTTGAATGCGTTTCATGGTTTTCCCAGGATTGCAAAATCCCTCCCAGGAAACAGATACAAATAAGGGACTCACTAGGACGCAAGTTGAATGCTAAAAACAGAATAAAGTGATTGAAAACCTTATATTTACCCCAACTGATGGTACACGTTATATGCCAACTCCTACCACAAAAAACAAGCCCTCAGGCACCTCCATGACACGCAGGAAGCAAACCTAGTGCACAGGGGCCTGGTGGACACAACCATCGTGGGAAAGGTCTCTGTGGATCACATGACCCCATCACTGATCGGTGGAATGGCCCGGCTTATGGTTACCGTTACATACTTGGTCTGGATGTCTGGTTAATATATTAAATGTATGGCAAAAATAATTTAAAAAAATTAGGGGTAAGGCCAGGGGTTTAGTGGAAGAGGATCTTATACAACTACTTTAAAAGGTTTGGGGGGAGGTTTCTTTGTAAAAATCAGGTGTACATCAGGATGGTGCCATTAAAAATACAACTCCTCCTAGAGAACACAAGCCCTCATACCATTACTACTATAATAAAAATATATTTCGGAATCTCAGAGGACCAAAACAGCCACATCCTTAAAGGGATGGTCCAGTTTCAGTAAATAAAGTTAATAGATTCAAATATTTAGATAATAGTCCCTTTCCGGAACAATTCCTCAGTTTTTTCTAGATTTCTGCTTTCTGTCATTCACTCTTTACTTCCAGAAGATAGAAAAACAATGTCTGCTGCGACTCTGCTGCACGGCCCGGTACAGGCCACAACACACACAGGCGGATCCATCCATAGTCACTGCCTGCAGAGAAGAGCGCCACCTAGTGCTCACAGCCCATATATTACTCTCGGTTCTCAGAAACTTCATAAAAACTTTCATTATCTTAAGTTTTTATGAAACCCTTTATTATTATGGAATGTGTGTAAAGAGACATTTGTGGAAGTGCGCAGCATTTACCCAACTTTTCAGGAATCAGTAGTCAGCGTGAGAATTACATAGTAACTGCTCCTTGTAGATACATTTGTAACAGATTTGCCCTCTGCAGTCCTAGAGACCTGACTCCCTGCCTCCCCCTCTGTCTTGTTGCTAGTAAGAAGGAATTCAGTTATGATATTAAAGCAGCAGATTAGGAGGAAGGAAGGTAGGTGGGTACGAAGGAAGGTAGGAAGGTAGGAAGGAAGGAAGGTAGGTAGTAAGATAGGTCAGTAGGATCTCCCGTGGCCTCTCTGCATCGCTCTGTACATATACATCCACTGACCGGATCTTGCAGCTGTAGGTTCCGGCTCCCGCGGCACAGGCTTTGGTGCAGCAGCTCACAGTCACGTTCTAGTCTTGCAGTTTGCTCCAGCGGCTCGTGGTAGAGGCCGCTCAGTGCTCGCAGCTCCTGCAGCAGGGAAGCCGCCTGGCGCTGCAACACTTCATACTTTGGGAAGAATTCCTTCTGCTTCGATGGGTGTTCCAGCATGGCCGACAGGCTGAGGGGAACATATAACGGGGAGCAATGAGAATGTTGGTCCCACCCCATTGTCAGATATGTGACCAAAAAATTTAAAGGGATATTCCATAATAGACATAACATTTCTGGGATACACAGATGCTCAGTTGTGGTCGGTCCCCAAGTTCTCCTCTGAAACCTCGATGGTAAAACTTGCAATGTTGCCCATTTTATTATCTGTGACCCAAAGGGGGGGGGGGGGTAGAAAAAAGAATAAATCTGCTTCCTTCATTGCTGTGATGGAACAGTTTTTAGCAATATGTCTGGCCAGATGTTCTATGGGGTCACAGGACCCGCTTTGGCCAACAAGTTTCCTCCTTGGACCACAGGATGTCACTTCCTTTGGTGTCCCTAGGTCTGAGGTGGTCACTCATTGGCTAAAGTGGCTCCCATGTTCACCCAAAACTTCTGGTTGGGCTGAAAACCGGACATATCCGAGCGCTGTGGATGCCGGAGCTAGACCTGGGCAAGTAGGACTCCCCCCTCGACTAACACTTGGGCCAGATTACTGGAAGACCCCTTTAATCTTGTGTGGATTCATTGTGGAGTGACCTCGTTTTATCAGGCGGCAGATCAATAATCCTGATCTATAAGGCTCCCGGCATCTGCCTGAACGATTAAAGAAAAATATGGACTTCATAAGAATCCGAGGACAGGAACCACTTAAAAGCTTCATAATAGAAAACACCCTGAAAGGAACAAAGGGACTAAGTGAAGCGAAAGAGTCATCACTAGAACAATCGGAAGCCGGGTCCTACCTCTCAGCGCTGAGGCTGCGGCTCCTTCTCATGGGACCGGGACCAGGCAGTTTGGAGCCAGAGGAAAATGCTACTTTGCATAATAGGAAATCCACACAATAATAATCAACAATGTGAGAAGAATGTGAGCAGAATATGGATGTAGCCAGAGGAACACGACACCGAGCAGCAACAATACAAGTATCCTACCGGAGAGTCAGGAACATCAGGGAGTGCGAGTAACACAAGTGGACTAGGACTGGCATTACCGGAGCACCTATGGTCCTTGCCTCTACAGAAGAGCCTGGCCAGCCTCAGCCTCCTCTAGCCACAAGTGACCCAACACAGAAGATAAATATAAAGAGGGGACACGATACCTGGATCTCGTTGTCAGGGCAGGTTCTCCTTCCCAAGTCAGGACTTAGAGCCCCCCCCATTGGTGGGACCAGGAGGTTGGTTTGGTTATCAAGGGAGTTTATCATTTTATATAATGGCGGGCATGAACAGCTGGAGCTCAAGGCAACAAATTTCTGGACATGTAAGGGAACAAAGTGATGGACACCAGGGACTTACAAGGAAACAATGCATTAGGACTTGACAAGATACAGTATTTGGCAGACACTCATCCTCACCTGACTGCCGTCTGGTCTTTGCTGTCCATATGTAAAGGGACCAACCACTGGGGGAAAGTCCTTACATCTCTCTGCCCAAGTAACCTTTTTCCAAGCTCATATATTCGGTTTTCCATCTCCACCCTTAGATCTCGAAGTCCTCGTTCGGTTTGGCAATGTTGTCTCATCTCCATGTGTATGCCCAGTTCCACCTGCTGTAGACGTGAGAACTGACTGAGGAGGACTTCTGCCACCAGAGCTTGGTTTTGTTCCACCTGAGATAGTCTATGCTTCTCGGATTGAACCCATCCATGAAGTGCTGGTAAGCATAGTCCAAGAGAAGCTTCACACACCAGGCCGAGAAGTCTCTGCCTTTGTAGGGCTTCTACCTCTAGTTCTAAGAACTGCACCTCTCTTTCCAACATTGGCAGACGCAGAGGGTCCCAAACCTGAGAAGAGATTAAAATGGTCTTTAGGTAGGAGACATATCTTCAATCAAAGGGTTTACCAATAAGCAGAATATAACAAATTACTTTTGTGACACTGGAGGTTGAATTATGGATCTAAGAATCACATTGTATTGGCTTCATGACTGTGATAAAGTGTCTCCAAAACAGCAGATCTTGTGGGGCAATTGTGGTATGTGGGGGCTTCTACAAACAAAAAGTTGTCCAAGGAAGGGTAACTAGCAATACCATCATACAGCCTGGCTCATGTGCATGATCCATCTATGGTGGAGATCCCATCATACAGCCCGGCTCATGTGGGTGACCCATGTATGGTGGAGGTGCCATCATACAGCCCGGCTCATGTGCGTGATCCATCTATGGTGGAGATACCATCATACAGCCCGGCTCATGTGGGTGATCCATCTATGGTGGAGATCCCATCATACAGCCCGGCTCATGTGCGTGATCCATCTATGGTGGAGATCCCATCATACAGCCTGGCTCATGTGCGTGATCCATCTATGGTGGAGGTACCATCATACAGCCCGGCTCATGTTGGTGAACCATCTATGGTGGAGGTACCATCATACAGCCTGGCTCATGTGGGTGATCCATCTATGGTGGAGGTGCCATCATACAGCCTGGCTCATGTGCGTGATCCATCTATGGTGGAGGTACCATCATACAGCCTGGCTCATGTGGGTGACCCATCTATGGTGGAGGTGCCATCATACAGCCCGGCTCATGTGGGTGACCCATCTATGGTGGAGGTGCCATCATACAGCCCGGCTCATGTGCGTGATCCATCTATGGTGGAGGTACCATCATACAGCCCGGCTCATGTGGGTGACCCATCTATGGTGGAGATACCATCATACAGCCCGGCTCATGTGGGTGATCCATCTATGGTGGAGGTACCATCATACAGCCCGGCTCATGTGGGTGATCCATCTATGGTGGAGATACCATCATACAGCCCGGCTCATGTGGGTGACCCATCTATGGTGGAGATACCATCATACAGCCTGGCTCATGTGGGTGACCCATCTATGGTGGAGATACCATCATACAGCCTGGCTCATGTGGGTGATCCATCTATGGTGGAGATACCATCATACAGCCTGGCTCATGTGGGTGACCCATCTATGGTGGAGATACCATCATACAGCCTGGCTCATGTGGGTGATCCATCTATGGTGGAGGTACTACCAGGATGAACTAAGGGAAGATGTTGAAGAGGGGACATCATTGGGAAACCTTGGATTCTGGAACCACATGGATTTTACCATGACATGTACCACCTACCCACAGCAATGTACCCTAATGACAGGTGCGGCTTTTAGAAACAAATTCTGCAAAAAAAATGGTTTAAGGAACATGAAAAAGTTGGAGATGACGGCATGGCTCTAAACTCCCCAGATCTCAAACAAATCAGTAGTCTGTGTGAGGGCCTAGATATGATCCATTGAAGCTCCATCACAAAACTTACAGAACTTCTAGGATGTGCTCGGGATGTCCTGGTGCCAGATGGAGTTAGTGTTAGGCAGATGACTGCTGTTATTTTTAGACCTGCCACTTACCTGCTCCCCAGAACCTCCATCGAGCCAGGCCAGGGCCTCCATGTTCCCATTTAAGGTACCAAGTGCAATGCTCAGCTGCATTCTCTGGGATGCCCACGCTGTCCGCAGTCTCTCACTTTCCTTCCCCATTTCCATCTGGGTTTTCCTTAGTTTTTCCAGGTCCTCTTCTGTCACAGGTAACACTCTTTTGGCATGCTCTTCCACCTGCTCCCAGCACGTGTCTTCCATCCTTAGGTAACCCTCCAAGTCCAGCGAAGAAACAAACAAACTAGATGCCATCTGGGTCGAATGACAACGTCCGAGCTCTTTGACATTTTCTCGAAGGCTCACCAAAGTGGAATTGCATCTCGAGTTCAGAGTACAAAGTTCCTCCTTCACTTGATTCAAGTTTTTTTCTAATTTCTTCTCTATTTTTTCCCAGGAGAGACGGTTATGGAGCAGTGTCAAGCCCAAGGACTCCATCTTGTTACGGGATTGTAGTCGATGTGCTTTAAGGGATCGCAAACCTTGCAGTTCAGCTTCCAGCTCCTCCAAACTCTTCATATCTTCCATCTCCCACTCATCATCATCGCCTTTATCCTTTCCTTTGAGAAGGTTTTGAATTTCTTCCGCTTCCAGAAGTGGCTGCCCAGACTCCAGGAGGACATTGTAGGCGTCCAGCTGCTCACTGCTGAGGACATTGCGCTGATCAATCACCTCACAAAGCCATCCGAGGAAGTGCTGGATTTCTTCATTGCCTTCACAGAGCCAATCAAAATCTTCACCTTTCAGATCTTGGGCCCCGGGGTAACCGATGCGACAAAGCAAGTTTACGAAGTCTGACCCCTGAACGCGCTGAGGTTCCAGAAGAAAGCACATGGAGCGTTGACGAGACAAACTCTTTGTGGACGGTGGGGCCTATAGAGATAGAGACGATAAATCAACCGGAGTCACCGCAAAGTAAGGATGGAGAATAAACCAATAAATGGTCGTCCATTACTCACCAGATGTTTTGCCATCTTATTCTTTCAAGCCCTGAAAGGGAAGAAAAAGATAAGTTACACATCATTCTGGTCCAAAGACAGGAATCTAGTTATATAAATGAGAACAATTAAAATTGTGAAGGAAACCGCAACGTTTCAGACTCCTGAAGGTTATGCAAGGTCACTTAGTGATCCTTCTATAGACACTCCCAGAATGCACGGGTGCGGAGAGTCGCAGGGAGGGATGTAGAGTCGTCCACACAACTTCCGGATATGGCACAACAATAAATCACAGCCCTGAAGCGCTATAAGATCCCTCTCACCAGCCTCAGAGAAACCGAATCTTATCAACCCTGAGAAGCTGCCACCAGTTTTCCCATAATATAAGCCCGGTCCGTAACAGGATTATATATGGTGAGGAACCAAGTCCACACTTTAAAATCCTTCTCCTGCACTTGTGGTGTTAAGGTTTCCCTCAGGTGAAAGACAAAAGTATCAGGGGTGCTGTGATTATATTAGGTGCAGACACACCCCTGCGCACCCCTAGGAGGGCACATAGTACCCCCTACCTGGAGAAGTCATAGCTTCTCAAGGGAAAGTCGTAGGGTCAGGGTTATATAATTTGGAGAGCACCTAACACCTTAGGCCGGCGGCACACGTGGCATTTTGATTCCGTTTTTGGGCCGTTTTTAAGCAGTTCCTTAAAAAAACAACGCATGCACTTTTTTGAAAATGCAGGTTTTTGACCAGTTTACATTAAGATAGTTGGTAAAACCTGCCAAAAACGATAGCATTTTTTAAGTAACTGCTTAAAACAGACCAAAAACGCCATGTGTGGCATCACCCCCTAGGGAGGGACAAAGTGGACATTTGACCATTGAGGTGACCTCTGTGGAAGTCCGGACCGGCCAGTGACCAGAATTCCGACAAAGAGCGCTCCAAAGTAAGAATTATTGTCAGTGGGGAAGGAATTTCCCCCCCCCCCCCAGCATTATGGAACAGGGGCAGATTCTATCCTGAAAGAGGTGAAAATTAAACCATTCCTTAAAAATCGTCAACTAATAGTTTATTAAAAAGTCAACCGCCATTGATGCATTCGTAATTAAGGAATTTACCGTACATTTTAGTAAAAAAAAAAAAATACCAGCAGTAAATATCCTAGACATATAAACATATCCCTGCAGTCTCTATACAGATTCCACACAGGAGCCGTTATCACACAATTCCTTTTACTCTCCGTGATAATAGCGTCTCCTGCACCTCCATCACATCACATGGACATAACACTAGAAGCTTTCTATAGCATGACAGCAAGCAGAGATCTAGGAAACCGTGAGGAATCGATACAGAAAGTAGAATGGAAAATTGTATCACTTTTCATTACAGAGATTTGCATAATTAAATTTCAAATTGCAATTTCAATTGCAAACATTTGCAATTCCAAACGCAACTGTTAACGCATGTGTTAACATTGCATCATCATTAGTTAACATTGTGTGATTACTAGCGTTTTGTAAACACAAGTGTTAACATCAATTTAACAAGGCAAATCTCTCTTCAGCTGTTGCGCCGCGGTTTGAAACGCATGTTAAACGCCACATGTGAATGTAAGTCAACCGGGAGGGGCTAAGCCTAATATGCGTTTTACATTGGATCAACTAACTTTTAAAGAGGCCCCCACCAGTTTCTGCTGGCCGTATACTACCGGAACTCACAGGCTGTATACAGAGGCTGGCTGGTTATATACCTCCGAAAACATTGTTGGAAGGGCCCCCACCACCCTTAATCCGGCCCTTCCTCCTCCCTTCTCTGTCCCTTCACCTTCTCTGTCTATACACACACACACGGATCTGTGCAGTGCAGAGGCCTCAGGGGTTGTGCTTTCCTGGTTTTCATCATTCAGTACAGGGGGCGCCAGTAAAGTAGAGCCCGGTCTGGAGCCCCGCAGAAAAGAAAGTGCCCGTCAGCCATGTGGTGGCCCGGTCCAGCAGTCAGGACCCCGGCAGTGAGGCCGGTGCTGCCATGTCCTGTCCTCATTGCATCAGGGGCACTGATATTATGGGAGGGTTTTTTTGCACAGAATTTTTAATTGCGCCCCCTACAGGCAGAGCAGAGTTAGTGCCATCAGTCATGTGGCTACAAGCAGCGGACTATAGGTGGCGCTAAACTTGTTTTGTACAGCGACTACAAGTCCTTATTCACACTGCGCTGGTGACATAAGAAATGAGACCAAGTAACGGCTCCCGGGATTTCTGCCGCCGATCAGAGGTTCCTACATCATCAACAGTAAAGACAATAAAGACGTAAGGGCCAGTTCACACCTGCGTTTTCGCTGCGATTAATAACAGATCCGTTTTTTTTTCCCCCCCTCATTCATTTCAATGGATTCGCAATTGTGTCCATTATTATCGGTTTCCACGGGTTCCGTTGGGTTGGACCTTCCGTTATGTGAGCAAAGAGTAGGAAAAACGGAAGCCGCCTGATGTCGAGGCTTATAGCGAGATGTAGCGCCCGTTCTGCAGGAGAGGTGGAGGGATGAGCCCCCCCCCATAAAGTCGCCCGGATGTACGTACAGGAAAAGCTGGAGCATCACAGCGACACGTGCACCGCGCTCACCGTACCGTGCCCAGGGGTTCTATGGGGACCTATAGACATCCGAAAATTGTGCTCAGAGGGCCCAAGGTCCATCATAACAGATACATCCACAGTCTCCACCCATCCATCACAGATGGGACCCGCCCCTTTGGCTGCGTTCACACGTTGCGCTTTGTTTGCGTTCACACGTTGCTCTTTGTTTGTGTTAACGCATCACAAGAGCCGAGGAGATTTGCTGTCAACATTGTTTACAAAATGCAAGCGATAAAGCGATGTTAACACTCCAATTGTTAGCACAGGTGTAAACACAATGTTGACAACAATCGTCATTAGGTGAATGTCGTCTCCTCGGCTCTTGTGTCGCTTTGACTGAACCTCCCACCATGTAGCATCAGGTCCGGCACCTGCAGAACCTCTTACCTCTGTATCCGGACGGAATCACAGGATGAGACTTTCAGGCTTTAACTTCTGGCATCAAGAACTTTACACGAAATTTCAGCCGAAAACCATTTGTTATTTTGGACACAAATAATAATATGAGGAACCAAACCTGATCCAATAACAGCTCCTGCACCCCCGGCAGAAGGAACTCCCTGCACCTGATCTCCGGATCCTGAAATGTGGATGCAGGGTGTGGTCACACAGGGGGGAGGGGGAGGTCTCACAGGAGGGGGAGGTCACACAGGGGGGAGGGGGAGGTCACACAGGAGGGGGAGGTCACACAGGGGGGAGGTCACACAGGAGGGGGAGGTCACACAGGGGGGAGGGGGAAGTCACACAGGGGGGAGGGGGAGGTCACACAGAGGGGGAGGTCATAGGGGGGAATCGCACAGGGAGGGGGAGGTCACATGGGGGGTCACACAGGGAGGGGGAGGTCATCCGGGGGAGAGATCACACAGCGGTGGTGTGGTCACACAGGAGGGGGAGGTCACACAGGGGGGGGGGTGACACAGGGGGGGTCACACAGCGGGGAGGGTCACACAGGGGGGGGGTGACACAGGTGGGGGGAGTCACACAGGGGGGGGGGTCACACAGGGGAGGAGGCCTCGGCTCAATCACATATGCATTTTCAGGAAACGGTAACTAGACCCCGGTGCCCCGTTTTTTTAGTGTTAAAACTGATGCGGATGCAAAAACACAATGAAAAAAATGCACCAAAAAGTCACATGTGACATTACCCCGAGGGTGTGTTCACATGTTGCATTGTTGCAACGCATTACAACAGCTGAGGAGAGGTGATTTGCCTAATTACATTACTATTCACATTTGTTAACACGATGTTAACACATGTGTTAACAAAATGCATGCGTTAATTTATCGTTAACACGTGTGTTAACATTGTGTTTACAACGCATGGTGCACTGAGCGCGTTCCACCATGCGCCTAAGCTGCTTCCACTATAAAGATTACAAAAGTGTATAAAAGCATTACAGCGGTTTATGAACACAACGAAGATCTGCTCCGGCACCAGCGCACCCTGAGCCGGAGCACGGTATCTCATGCTTAGAAGCCTTACCCGAAGTGGAAGGTTTCCTTTACAGAAGATAATAAAAATTCTGAAAAATTATAGTATGAAAATGATTTTGCCCCCTATATAATCCGTTGTCCCACCCTAGGAGTATTCATACAGCGCAGGGCCCATGGTGGTCTACGTCAGGGGAGGTCCTCAGTGATGCAGCTCACCCCCCAATTACTGAGGTAAGTCCTGGAGGTGATTAAGCTTCATCGTCAGGTGTCAGGTGCCGTGATCTGCTTTGTTCCCCTTGATTTCGGTGATGTCTCCCTCGATAACACAAAGTTCTTGTTGACTCTTCTCATGGATTTTAGGACACTGGGAATGGACATTATTGTAGTAGTTACATCTGCGACTTATAGCCCTGGCCAGGAAAATATAGAGAGAGAACCTATGGATGCAGGGTCCAATCTACAGACCATTGTATGGATAGAATTTTTTATCTTTTCACTTTTTTGCATTTTTCACTACCTACAAAATTATACAATGACTTTGGCAGTAAAGACAAAACTTTCAAATATCCAGCGGCGCGTTCTCTGCGGTGGATTCGGGTCACCCAGCGATGCACTAAGGCACTTCCTCCGACCTCCACCAGGTGTCACTGCTGCGCTGAAGTTCCCCAAGGTCTGCACGATCCATTGCTGGGTGAAGGTAAGTGCGTGTCCAGCGACAGTTTTTTTTTTTTCAAATGCGGTGGTTTTTCCGAATCCGTCGGGTTTTCGTTTGGCCACGCCCCCCCATTTCCGTCGCGTGCATGCCGGCGCTGATGTGCCACAATCCGATCACGTGCGCCAAAAACCTGGGGAAATTCAGGGAAAATCGGTACAAATCGGAAATATTCGGGTAACACGTCGGGAATATGCGAATCAGGCCCTTAGTAAATGACCCCCATTGAGTTCTATGGGACACCCCCAAAATATTTTCTACATAAACTAATAATATGAGCAAGAATCTTCGGTTTAATCATCTTTTATTGAAAAAAATTGTAATAAAAACAAAAACGAGTAAGAAAGACATCAGGAACCCGAGATCTAGAAGAGAATGGTCATAGTTTAGTGAAAGGGCTCAGCAGTCTTACCCCCTGTGGGTCTCAGTAACCAGAACCCCAGCTTTATAACTGTTTCATATGCTGTAGGTGAATCCAACGTCTGAGGCGAGAAGCTCAGCTCTCCCGGCTGGTGATGGCTGCTCATGGCCTCTCATCAATCAGCATCTTCTCAGTAGAGTTTGGAGGGTGTACATTGGGTTTAGTAGATTTACCCCATGTATTGCAGATATCATTGTCTTCTGCTTTGTGAGAAGGACACCAAACCACACACGATGATCACCACAGCGAGGACAATGGCCAGGCAGACGGCGATCACAGCCCCCATAGACGGATTAGAGGGGGAGCTGCTTGGACTTTCAGGATCACCAGAAATCCCTGAAGAGGAACAGAACAAAGTGTTTTAGAGGAAATAAGACAAAGACTTAGTCCATGTGAATGTTGTACAATGTGCCCCGAAAACCCACAGTAACCTCTACTATCCACATCTGGGGTCCCTTCTCACCCCTCAATGAATTACAGAGACCATTGCATATCCCCCTCTCTATGACGCCCCGAGCAGGACACAAGATGGGAGACCTAGAATCATCCGTAACAATCCCCGGAGGACAATCATCTAGATAAGAAACATGGAGCACAGTCTACAATTCCGGCAGCTTAGAAGGATGAAAGGAACAGGAACTCCCCAATAAATGACTGGAGGTGATGGTGTCCAGACAATGGAAGTGATAGGGCAGCGATGGCAAACCCCCCTCATTTATCGCGAGGTGCCAACCAAATATTAAAGCAGTAACTTATTGTTCCTTTTTCTTCAACACAGTTCAATCATACTGACCTCCTGAGGACACCAACACAGTAGAAAGAAGGAGGGAAAATTTGCATAATTATAGCTTCTTTCCATCGTCCCCGTGTACACAGAGAATCATGGGGCCAGCAGGAGGTCCTCCAAAGATAATTTGGCCCTGTCCACACATTCCCCTCTTCCTACAGTCCCAAGTAGCCGAGTAACTATCCCTGAAAGCAGTATCTTTTAAGTTGCTAGGAACTGCAGGAAAATTCTTTGAGTCCTGTCTGGTGTGCTGGGGAGATGGCCCGGGTGCCCACAGAAAGAGCTTGGAGTGCCACCTCTGACACCCGTGCCATAGGTTTGCCGCCACTGTCACAGGGGATGGAGATAATATGGGAAGAGTCCCCAGAAATAGACAATAACTGAACCGGACTAGATTTTGCTCGAGATTTGTCTCTAAATGTTGATCCTAACACCAAACACACAAGGTTCTCCTGAGGATCGTCCTAATCTACAACCCGGCCCCTAATAACAGGACAGAACTAGGACCCGGAGAGCGGAAAACTGAACTGAGCAGCTGGAGAGACGTTTACAGAGAGACTGCACACTGTGAGATGTTGGCCGACTTACTGATCTGGTGGGTGACGTTGTCCCTCATACTGCTGTGCCCCACCTTACAGCTATAAGTGTCACCAGCTCCAGAGGTCACATTGAGGGATGAAGAGGTCAGATACGTGATATCAGGGAGGGGCAGGGTCACCCTCTCCATCATCTCCTCCGGGATCTCTTCTCCGTTCTTGTACCACATCATGAAGATGTCCTTGGGGTAATGTCCATAGGCTCGGCATGAGAGGCGAAGCCCAACATCGTCCATAGGAATCTGTGTCACCCGTATTACTGGCTCCTCTGTAACAAGACATGGACTCTGCTATTAGGACGTGCACCCTGGATGGAGAATAACTCAAGATGGGCGCATTCTTTGAGACAAAGTAAGAAAAAAAGCAAATGTAAAAACTGTGATCCTATCCACCACTTTACCCAATACCACACATATTGGGGCTCATTTACTAAGGGTCCATGGACCACGATTCCGTCGAGTTTTCCGAATATTTCCATTTTGTGCTGAATTGCCCCAGGTTTTTGGTGCGCGCAATCGGATTTTGGCGCATCGGCGCTGGCTTGCATGCAACAGAAATCAGTGGGCGTGGCCGTTAGACAACCCGACGGA
Organism: Engystomops pustulosus; assembly: GCF_040894005.1. NCBI lineage: Eukaryota > Metazoa > Chordata > Amphibia > Anura > Leptodactylidae > Engystomops > Engystomops pustulosus. Next base: position 2,813,600 of record NC_092419.1, read on the forward strand.
TTCGGACGAACCGCGGAATTGAAAAACGGAATTGTGTCGCAACATCAGCACTTACATGCACCAGGAAGAAGAAGGTGAACTCCGGTGGACCTCAGGGGGGAAGGAAATTGGATGCACGACCATAGTGAATCGCGGCAGCTCCGAATCCTCGTTGGACAACGCACCGCGGGATCGTGACTGGACCGGGTAAGTAAATCTGCCCCATTGTGTAAATGATTGACTATGTCATTTGCTAATATCTTAGCAGCAGTTTCCACCCTTATCTGTAACGCTGCTATTTGGAGACAGACAATAAGAGAGAAAACTAGACAGACATGGACAATGAGCCCTACCCAGCTGTCCCTACCTACTTGCTTATTCTACCCTAGACGGTAGGTGATAACTGGTCGACGTTCATTTCCTGCACCAAAGCAAAAACACAGAGACAACAACAGGACAAACAAAGAATATTGGTCAATGCAATACAGAATAAAGAGTAAAACTGGTGGTTAGGAGACAAGCAAGGATCAGAAGATGAAAAACATGGAAGTTCAGAAAATGTTAGCAGGGTTATAGCACCAGCAGACAATCTTCCTCTGATATCAGAGTCCTGCTCCATAAAGTGGATGGACCGGGCCCCTGACATCCAGACAAATGAGACCATGAGAGGAGGAATGTGATTGGAGAAGACATCTGTCCATCATAGATAGATTAACCATCTGCAGTCCAGGACAGGGGACAGACAGGTGTGGAAATCAATTAGTGCAGTCACACAAGTGCTGGACAAAATACAAGCTATATACTAAATCACAATCTGCTGTACTTTTTATATTTCAAGGAAACTTACCAGCACCGGTGACTCTGTAGCGGGGTAGTCCTTTTAGGACTAATCCTTTATTGCCCCAAATCTTTCAGAATGTTTAATGGCCCTTATATGCAAATTTACTAAGGAGGCTACTGGGGGGGAGGAGCCGGAGTTACACAATGCAGATACTACACGCCCCAGTAGCCTCTTCCAATCCGCCTACCGATACATCTTCAGCTCCACTTGTCCGTGGAGATTGGTTCAGCGCATGCAGCTACGCGGTCTCGGCACCACAGCCAGAGCTACTGCGTGATTGCAAAACCCGGCTCCGCGGATGAGTGCGGACAGCTCCTTGTACCTGCACGCTGAAAATGTATCCGTAGGCGGATCGGAAGAGGCTAGTGGGGCGTGTAGTATCCGCGTTGTGTAGCCTCAGCTCCGGCTGCTCCACGCCCCAGTAGCCTCTTTAGTAAATTTGCATAAAAGGGCCATTAAAAATTCTAGAAGATTTGGGGCAGTAAAGGATTAGCCCTAATAAGGTCTATAATGCTACAGATTAGAGGGACCTCCCACCGGATCCACTTTGATAGGTCGATCGGTGGTTGTAGGTTTCCTTTACCCACAATGCACCTGCTCCTCCCCTGCAGTATTTCCGGCCTCACCTCTCCTATTGAAGGTGCATTTTCCCAGTTCCAGCAGCTCGGTGATGTGTGGAAGACAAGTGTTCACCAAAACATGATGGATGTTCTGTAATACAGTCTTATTCGAGTTAAAACTCCTCGCTAACTCCTCGGCGCCCGGTGTCTCCGCTGTGAAGTGCGCGGCCTCCATGTTCATAGACATGAAGGGTTTCCCATCATAGTGGTAACTGAGCGTGGCCTGGACGGTGCCGTTATCATAGAGGGCGCATCCTTCAATAATCTGCAGGACGTGAAATCCTTCAATCGGGGGAAAAAATGCAGAATATTAATCTGGGCATTAACCCTTTCTCAACTGCCAAAACTGCCTTGTATTGTGTGACACTCCCAGTGGAAGCCCCAAAATGACTGCAACTTACAGGACCTGATTGTTTAGGGACCTGATGAGGGCACCCAGAATGGAAACAGCCATTTATTACCTTCAATATGTAGAAGGGTCCCATCCATTACCCCTCCGATATTAACAGCAGGAAAATAAAGGGACGGAAGCTGTGGCACCGGCCAAACGCAGGTCTGGACATCACTAAACTGAAAGATTTATGCAAATATTCCTCGTAGTCACCAAAACTTACCATTTATATATGAACTAAAGACTGACGAGGAGATCCTAAGGATAACTCATCATTATTAGCTCATTCAATCACTGACGAGGAGATCCCAAGGATAACTCATCATTATCAGCTCATCCAATCACTGACGAGGAGATCCTAAGGATAACTCATTATTATTAGCTCATCCAATCACTGACGAGGAGATCCTAAGGATAACTCATTATTATTAACTCATCCAATCACTGACGAGGAGATCCCAAGGGTAACTCATCATTATTAACTCATCCAATCACTGACGAGGAGATCCCAAGGATAACTCATCATTATTAGCTCATCCAATCACTGACGAGGAGATCCCAAGGATAACTCATCATTATCAGCTCATCCAATCACTGACGAGGAGATCCTAAGGATAACTCATCATTATTAGCTCATCCAATCACTGATGGGGATATCCCAAGGATAACTCATCATTATTAGCTCATCCAATCACTGACGAGGAGATCCCAAGGATAACTCATCATTATTAGCTCATCCAATCACTGACGAGGAGATCCTAAGGATAACTCATCATTATCAGCTCATCCAATCACTGACGAGGAGATCCCAAGGATAACTCATCATTATCAGCTCATCCAATCACTGACGAGGAGATCCTAAGGATAACTCATCATTATTAGCTCATCCAATCACTGACGAGGAGATCCTAAGGATAACTCATCATTATTAACTCATCCAATCACTAACGAGGAGATCCTAAGGATAACTCATCATTATCAGCTCATCCAATCACTGACGAGGAGATCCTAAGGATAACTCATCATTATTAGCTCATCCAATCACTGACGAGGAGATCCTAAGGATAACTCATCATTATTAACTCATCCAATCACTAACGAGGAGATCCTAAGGATAACTCATTATTATTAACTCATCCAATCACTGACGAGGAGATCCTAAGGATAACTCATCATTATTAGCTCATCCAATCACTGACGAGGAGATCCTAAGGATAACTCATCATTATTAGCTCATTCAATCACTGACGAGGAGATCCCAAGGATAACTCATCATTATCAGCTCATCCAATCACTGACGAGGAGATCCTAAGGATAACTCATTATTATTAGCTCATCCAATCACTGACGAGGAGATCCTAAGGATAACTCATTATTATTAACTCATCCAATCACTGACGAGGAGATCCCAAGGGTAACTCATCATTATTAACTCATCCAATCACTGACGAGGAGATCCCAAGGATAACTCATCATTATTAGCTCATCCAATCACTGACGAGGAGATCCCAAGGATAACTCATCATTATCAGCTCATCCAATCACTGACGAGGAGATCCTAAGGATAACTCATCATTATTAGCTCATCCAATCACTGATGGGGATATCCTAAGGATAACTCATCATTATTAGCTCATCCAATCACTGACGAGGAGATCCCAAGGATAACTCATCATTATTAGCTCATCCAATCACTGACGAGGAGATCCTAAGGATAACTCATCATTATCAGCTCATCCAATCACTGACGAGGAGATCCCAAGGATAACTCATCATTATCAGCTCATCCAATCACTGACGAGGAGATCCTAAGGATAACTCATCATTATTAGCTCATCCAATCACTGACGAGGAGATCCTAAGGATAACTCATCATTATTAACTCATCCAATCACTAACGAGGAGATCCTAAGGATAACTCATCATTATCAGCTCATCCAATCACTGACGAGGAGATCCTAAGGATAACTCATCATTATTAGCTCATCCAATCACTGACGAGGAGATCCTAAGGATAACTCATCATTATTAACTCATCCAATCACTAACGAGGAGATCCTAAGGATAACTCATTATTATTAACTCATCCAATCACTGACGAGGAGATCCTAAGGATAACTCATCATTATTAGCTCATCCAATCACTGACGAGGAGATCCTAAGGATAACTCATCATTATTAACTCATCCAATCACTGACAAGGAGATCCTAAGGATAACTCATTATTATTAACTCATCCAATCACTGACGAGGAGATCCTAAGGATAACTCATCATTATCAGCTCATCCAATCACTGACGAGGAGATCCTAAGGATAACTCATCATTATTAGCTCATCCAATCACTGACGAGGATATCCTAAGGATAACTCATCATTATCAGCTCATCCAATCACTAACGAGGAGATCCTAAGGGTAACTCATCATTATTAGCTCATCCAATCACTGACGAGGAGATCCTAAGGGTAACTCATCATTATTAACTCATCCAATCACTGACGAGGAGATCCCAAGGATAACTCATCATTATCAGCTCATCCAATCACTGACGAGGAGATCCCAAGGATAACTCATCATTATCAGCTCATCCAATCACTGACGAGGAGATCCTAAGGATAACTCATCATTATTAACTCATCCAATCACTAACGAGGAGATCCTAAGGATAACTCATCATTATCAGCTCATCCAATCACTGACGAGGAGATCCTAAGGATAACTCATCATTATTAGCTCATCCAATCACTGACGAGGAGATCCTAAGGATAACTCATCATTATTAACTCATCCAATCACTAACGAGGAGATCCTAAGGATAACTCATTATTATTAACTCATCCAATCACTGACGAGGAGATCCTAAGGATAACTCATCATTATTAGCTCATCCAATCACTGACGAGGAGATCCTAAGGATAACTCATCATTATTAACTCATCCAATCACTGACAAGGAGATCCTAAGGATAACTCATTATTATTAACTCATCCAATCACTGACGAGGAGATCCTAAGGATAACTCATCATTATCAGCTCATCCAATCACTGACGAGGAGATCCTAAGGATAACTCATCATTATTAGCTCATCCAATCACTGACGAGGATATCCTAAGGATAACTCATCATTATCAGCTCATCCAATCACTAACGAGGAGATCCTAAGGGTAACTCATCATTATTAGCTCATCCAATCACTGACGAGGAGATCCTAAGGGTAACTCATCATTATTAACTCATCCAATCACTGACGAGGAGATCCCAAGGATAACTCATCATTATCAGCTCATCCAATCACTGACGAGGAGATCCCAAGGATAACTCATCCCAGAAAATGTCTTAAAGCAACACTTAAAAAATGTATATAAGTTAGTTGCATCTCCTGTGACCACAATGGAGTTCACAGATTATTTTCTTGATCCATGGAGTATTTTGTTTGGTGCGGTTGTGCACTAAGTGTATTCTGTATAATGTGTCGTGTGTTACTTACCTCGTGTATGTCCCACAGCCTCGGAGATGAGTCTTAGAAGGTTTTCATCGGAGTTTTGAATCGATAAATAACTTAAACTCGCATCCAACAAAGAGGAAAATGGACTTTGGAACCAGGGAACTCTACGCTCCACCACCTCCTGGTCGCTGTCATATCGCAGGAGTGTGATGTCATCCAGGGTCCTTGTAGTCGTGTATAGCGGGAGGTCATGCGTCCGCTCACTGGTCACAGTCACATAGAAATAGTGAGTGTGGAGACCTGCGTGATACATACAGGGGGGTAGTTACACCCAGATCACATCATGTCATTATAGCGCTCATAAATTATACGCAGGACGATACGGTGCCTGGTGGTGCCCTATAACGTGCCTGGTGGTGCCCTATAACGTGCCTGGTGGTGCCCTATAACTAGAATCTGGTCCTTCAGGTTTACATTCTGAATTCTTCACATACTGATGGTATCTTCATTCACAGGACGAGGGATACTTCCTGATGATTCTTGTGTAGCTTGCGGGTTGGTGATCTCGTGCAGCCCCCATAGAGGGGAGTTACTGCATTACTGCTTCATAGGGAGGACTCCAGGGGCTTTCCGTCCCTTGTTCTCCTGATTGCTGAGGATCCTAATGAAGGTCCAAATGGTTGGATCTGAGCCATCTGTATATAAATGTCTTTAGGATGACCCCCCCTACATTGAGGCTTTTCCATCTGAAGCGTGATACCTGATGAAGGTTTCTCTAATGATAATTATAGAGTAACAGAAGGTTCTCCAAACCTGGAAACAAACCCCAGTACCCAACTCTGACTCCTGGTACCAGGTGGGTCCTCCTGTCTCTGGCACTGACAGCTTGACTAGAAGTCCGTACTACGATCTGCCGCCTCTCTCAGGGGTCCGTAATCTGCGCCTCATGGCAGAAGGAAACAACTTACACTCACAAGATCCCAACTAATATACTACAAAATGCTGGAAAGATAAAGCAGAACTTCAACGCTCCAAGTGTCTGAGCACAATGAGACTAACCACTATGTACAGTAACAATGTAACAATGCAATAATATAACAATGTAGCAACAAAACAATGTAATAACATAACAAAGTAGTAACATAACAATGTAGTAACATAACAATGTAGCAACATTACCTGCAAAGGTGAAGCCCACAGATAGCGTCAGGAGGAGAACCTCGGGTAAGACGTATCTGCTCATCCTGCCGCTCCTCGTCTTATGATTCTTGGCTACAGACTGGCACGGCTTATACTCTTACTCCATATGTCACAGGTGCCCTGAGGTGTGTCTCCACCTGACCAGAAAAAGTCCCTTCTAAAATATAAAAATAATATCTATAATTCCCACAAGATGAATCGTTGAGCTGACGACTTGCTCTGCAGATTAAGAAGCTTCTATTGAAACTCCATGTAGCAGAAATAATAAGACAGAAATATTCGGATTCCACTGATGAGCAATAGACTCCTCCTCCTGAGGGGGGACCCTGGGCACAATTTTGACTCCCAAAATACGAAATAAGCCCCTGGATGACCAGAAGATGCAATTGCAGCGGCAGATGTGATAACAGCGTCTGTCTGGACGCACAGACACTTAGCTCTGGCTCCATGTCCTGACCTATGGGCAGCCAATGTCACTGGAGAGATGGCCAATCACACCACAGGACGATGAAATATAGATTTGTATTCCAGGATTTTAGCTTCTCCCAGACCATTGGGAGCACGTCCTCACACTGCTGTGCTATTGGCTCTGCTGTGGAAAACTGCTGAAGAATCCACCCCGAGGCGTCCTACAGCTTTCACTCAGAGCAGAGAGGAAGGGCTGTGGTTGCCATCCAGAATTTCACTCCATACACCAAACATGGACAGCGACTTATTCAGACAACACAACAAGAGAGAGAGAAGAGCAAGTGCTCATGGGATTGTCAATGGGATGGAAGAAGCCCACGTAGGAACGCTTTAAAGCCATTCAATGCTCCTGTGCACTGTAGACAGAGGTAAGGAAGGTTCTAGTATTTCACTTTTTCCAGAAATATATTTGCCCTAATTGCTAAACCAATGCAATCGCATTGACCGCCATGGACTGGACCCAGGCCAATCATTCTCCATACAGAGGAGAAGGGATAAGACCCTTCCACACACTGTAGACTATGAACACATATTGGCACAAGGTGTTGGATTTTTTCGAATTCATCATATAAAAATTAAAAGCATCTAAGATCGATTCTAGGCCCCCAAAATATAGGACTCTACAACCCACCTGCCGGGTAATATCAGCTCCAGGATCTCATCAATGGTTAATACTGGAGATACTTCCTTGTTTATTGTTCTGTTTTTGCCTTTGGTGGAGCAGGTCCAATGGAGAGTATGGACTGCCAGGGCGCTGTGCCACGAGGAAGAGGAGAAACACTTTACTTGTTTACAACCCAATCTCAAAGGCAAAGGAAAACCCCATGGCAGGAGAACATTGCGCTCCATAGAACGGTTATATTCTCCGATTGCCTTGGGAGGAGTTTAATGGGTCAAAACAAACCACAACTCAGCGCCAACAGCAGCCGAGCCTTTGTGGTCACGCGCCGTCACCTTCAGGTTTTCCCAAAGATTTGCCTGATGACCGGTCAGTAGTAAATTAGTGGAATGAAGAGAAGGTAACAACCTCCTTGTCGATTGATGGAGGAAATAAACAGCCCATGGACCAAACTCAATCAGTGATAGGTCCATCGCCCAGGTCCTACATGTATCTTGGTGTCATAATCAGTGATAGGTCCACCACCCAGGTCCTACATGTATCTCAGTCTCATAATCAGTGATAGGTCCATCGCCCAGGTCCTACATGTATCTCAGTCTCATAATCAGTGATAGGTCCATCGCCCAGGTCCAACATGTATCTCAGTCTCATAATCAGTGATAGGTCCATCGCCCAGGTCCTACATGTATCTCAGTGTCCTAATCAATGATAGGTCCATCGCCCAGGTCCTACTTGTATCTCAGTCTCATAATCAGTGATAGGTCCATCGCCCAGGTCCTACATGTATCTCAGTGTCATAATCAGTGATAGGTCCATCGCCCAGGTCCTACATGTATCTCAGTGTCCTAATCAATGATAGGTCCATCGCCCAGGTCCTACTTGTATCTCAGTCTCATAATCAGTGATAGGTCCATCGCCCAGGTCCTACATGTATCTCAGTGTCATAATCAGTGATAGGTCCACCGCCCAGGTCCTACATGTATCTCAGTGTCATAATCAATGATGGGTCCACCGCCCAGGTCCTACATGTATCTCAGTGTCATAATCAGTGATAGGTCCACCGCCCAGGTCCTACATGTATCTCAGTGTCATAATCAATGATAGGTCCACCGCCCAGGTCCTACATGTATCTCAGTGTCATAATCAGTGATAGGTCCACCGCCCAGGTCCTACATGTATCTCAGTGTCATAATCAGTGATAGGTCCATCGCCCAGGTCCTACATGTATCTCAATGTCATAATCGATGATTCGTTGGAATGGACGGCGAACAGAGACCTGACACTCAAAAATGCTTCTTCTAGAATGAACTTTCTGAGGAGACTCGAGTCATTCAACATCTCTAACCAAATCCACCATAATCCACCCGTCCCCAGCCGTATTGTACTCTACATGCCGGAGCTTTGTACCTTACAATATGATCCTCAGGGATCAATAAAGCTTTATTATATTGTATTGTAACAGTGTAGACCCCACTAAAACATAGACTTTGTATAAATATGGTGTAAAGAGCCCCAGCGGTCATCACCGGGCCTCACCCTCCATATTGTCCATCAGTTGAATGTTCTTCTCACTTTGTCCGGCTGAGGAGAAGACCTGGAGGTCCATGAAGTCTACTCCCTGGGAATCATCGACAGTCCTCTAACCTGGAGCTTCAGGAAACCCAAATTTGTCTACAGTATTTTTACTAAACTTTTTGGATTTAGTGGGGCAAAATTTTGATGGAATTTCTTTAATATTGGAGGGATCGGAGGAGGGATCGGAATCAGATTACATTTTGTTAAGTTTGGATGTTACGTTATTACGGACAGATCAAAAATCATCGACCAAGAGATCAGGATCTCAGCAAAAGTTATTTTTCAGGGAAAATTTGTGCAATAACCAAAATAAGTAGATTATAAAATAAAGATAAATACTTAAAGGGAATCCGTCAGCACAATTCACCTGAACCCCAATGTCACTGGGGCTGTGCCCGCACAAGACGACTGCACCCTTGTTTTTACTTTTCATTGGCTCCTTCTGTGCCAAACTTATCACAGTTTTTAAAGTGAATATGCAAATGAGGCTGAAGTCCTGGGAAACCCTTGGGGGTCAGGGAGGGGGAGGGGGGGGGACTAAGTGTAGTTACCCTGCCCCTGCTGGAGGCTCCCACGTTAGGCCAATACTTCCAGTCCTCAGCCCCTGCACCAGGGAAATGTGAGGGGGCAGTAGTAGTGATGTCAGTGGGAGTCATGTGCAATGGTCCCTGTAGACCTTGGATTTGCTGAGGCAGGTCCCGGTGTCCCTCCTGCTCGTCCAGGTGAGTGCAGGGGCGAAAAATAGAAAGTATCATCCGGAGACAAAGCAGGGTAAGTACACTTTGTTTTTCTCTGCCCTGCAACTTGAATTCTGGAAAACTCCTTCAAAGAAAGAAAGTTCTCACGGTTTAATCCCCCAGTGATGTTACACAATCAAGATTATTTTTAACCCCTTACTCTATAATGTTACTCAATGTTATTGGGGTTTTAGCTCCTATCACTCAGTGATGCTCGGTGTAAGATTCCAGAGTGTGAGTGGGGACTCTCTGAGCAGACACTTCATGATTCCTTTGTGCAATGAGATGCTGTGTGCTGACAATGCGCTTAGATAATCAGGGTACAGGGTTATATACACTTTCATTTACCTTCTGTACACCTAGCTAGTAGAGGAGATGCCTGTGTGTGAGCTGGTCTTGTAATGCAGGGGGGAGGGGCAGGAGGCAGAGAGCACTGCAGTGTGCAGACAGGAGAAGCTATTCATGAGAGGAATCTGCCCTGCCCGACCCTGGTCAATTGTAAACACCAGGACTGATAGAGACAGGTTGGAATTATATATGTGAAATGCTGCATATTTGTTAAAAAATAAATTAGAGAGTGTGTTATTTTGTTATCCTGATTATGTTTAAGAATCTTATCTTCATGGGAATACCCCTATAAGGGTGACTGAGCCTGCAGCGAGCCAATGGCAGAGCTTCCATGTGTGGGACCCCTATGATCAGCTTTGTGCTGTGTAGTAACATCTGGTAACTTCTGTATAAGTCCTAGTGGATGTGCTCGGACCCTACATGAGTCACACACCTGGGAGAATCGCTTGACAAATATTCTGTAACCAACCTTTATTGACTCAAACTTTGCCGTGTTTGGTTCGCTAGATAGGAATTTGCTCTAATAAGGGATTAGGCAGAGCCGGCTGGCAGCTTGGCCGCCATATACAGCGCTGATCCATTACAACATCCACAAGGGTAAATGTCACAAGAACTGAGGTTCAGGAAGTTTTCTGTAACACATGAACGATCCCTTAGGCTTCCCCGGATCTCCTGCACAACAGGAAAGTTCAGTTTGGTGGAGTGATCATGAGCTTCAGTGATGTCGGGACTTGTTCTATCATCTTCCTCCACGAGTCTTCACTCGATCTCCGTGTCAATGTTGTCTGCTCTTTGCGAAGGATATGAATCCAAACACTATGAGGGATACGACCAGGATGACGGCCAGGCAGATGGCGATCACTACCCCCATTTCTGGAACAGAAGGAGCGGCGCTGAGATATTCATTATCATCTGAAAATCCTGCAGAGAAAAACACAAAAAGTTTCACAATCGTGTCAAAGATTTCTCCTACGCGTACAAAAAAAGAAGTGATAAGGAAAGGCCGTAGAGTCTGTCCTTCAGTCCTTCAGTCCTTCAGTCCCCGCTTATGGGACATTACTATTGTGCATTCAATAAGTGTATGATAAAACATAGAAAATCTGGCCAAAAATATTCATAATATATCCATAGTAAGGATCCTCTTTACCAGTGATGGCGAACCATTTAGGAACCGAGTGCCGAAACTACAAGCAAAAGCCATATATTTTTCACAAAGGCCAATTTAAAGTAACAGATTTTAAACATATTGGTGCCCCGAGGACACCAATACAGGAGAAAGGAGGAGAAAATTGTATTATTATAGTAGTTTCCCTCTAAAGTCCCCTTAATAGTTTGAATCACAGGTCTGGAGAAGGGGCTACAATAATAATCCACCTCTGTCCACACCTCCTTGATTCAGGTCTTGAGTCCTGAATGGTGACCTTTGTGCTGGGTGATGGCCTGAGTGCCACTTCTGGCACCCGTGCCATAGGTTCGCCACCACTGCTCTATACCATATAGGTGGGAGTCCTACACGCAACACCCCCCCCCCCACACACACACACAAACTCATCTCTTCACAGAACGTTTTGGTAGAAAGTCCCAGAATATTGGGGAAGCACATAGAAGTCTTGGACTTGGTGTGAATAATGGATACTAGTAGAATGAAGCAGGACGTCTTCTGAGGATCGGAGATTGCGTGTGGGACGGTATTGGATGATCATGTCGGAGATACGTGGAGAGGACGGGGTGTGGGCAGCAGTGTAATTCCTGTCCAACCATTATCTAATCGTGTCACCTTATAACAGCAATATTCCACTTACTCCAATTCAGTGTCAAATTCTCGGGGACACTGATGTGTCCGACCTCACAGGTATAAACATCCGCAGTCGCAGGCGAAATGTTTAGAGTTAATGAGGTCAGATACGTTATATCAGGGAGGGGCAGGGTCACCCTCTCCATCATCTCCTCCGGGATCTCTTCTCCGTTCTTGTACCACATCATGAAGATGTCCTTGGGGTAATGTCCATAGGCTCGGCATGAGAGGCGAACCCCAACATCGTCACTAAGAATCAGTGAGACTTTGACAACCGGAGCTTCTAATAGGATGAAAGACACGAGACATTGCATTAATATCATTTGTTACAGGGAATACATTGTATGAAAATTATCTTTATGGTATTAGGCTCAACATATTTTTTAAACATTTTGGTGGTAAGTCGATCACAGATTTTACAAATGAGGGGCTGAGGGTTTGGTGATGGAGGAAAGTGAAGATTATTCTTGGTTACAAAGACAAGAAATCTTGCTTATCAATGTCCAGAAGTCTTCCTGCTGCTCTCACCGCGGGCCTGTATCTTGTTCTCTCTTTACGTTCTATCACGTTGGATTTACAGGTCTTTTTAAGGTTTTAAAGTTCGATGGATTGGAAAACGGGCACCAAAAATGTGTATTCTGTACTTAATATTCTGCAATTAGGCTATTTTATGAAACTCTTATAATCTGTAGAGATGAGAGCCACAATGAGTCCTTAGTTAGACGCCACCTTGCCTTCATCTAGGTCTTTATACCAGGAAGCAGTAGAACAGTTCAGCAAGTGCTGAAGTCCAGAAGCCTTCATTAAGGAAATGGAGAAGGATGGAAAATGATATCCACATCTATAGGGTATGTGCAACTAACAATGCAGATTCCAGACCGTGGTCTCTCGTTAGTGTCCTGTGTGTCATTAGCGTGAGGCCCCCTGAAGACAATAGAAAAGACTTTGTGAGGACCTGCTCTGAGTTTCTCATCTTGGGCAGTCGGCTCAAAAACAGAGCAGCAAAGAATCGCTGCTAAGTATGAGACCAAAGAAATAAACGTGGACGTGTAGCCACCAAAAACAAATGTCCCTAAAATACTGTGCATGAGGCCTCAGAGTGGGAAGAAGAAATCTTGATGCCTAGACATTAATTGTACAATCTTCTACAGAAGGCCACTTAGACCCCACCACTGTCACCTCTACAGAAGGGCACATAGACATCACCACCACTGTCACCTCAATGTCACCACTACAGAAGGCCACATGGACACCACCACCACTGTCACCTCACTGTCACCTCTACAGAAGGACACATAGACACCACCACCACCACTGTCACCTCACTGTCACCTCTACAGAAGGGCACATAGACACCACCACCACTGTCACCTCAATGTCACCACTACAGAAGGCCACATGGACACCACCACCACTGTCACCTCACTGTCACCTCTACAGAAGGACACATAGACACCACCACCACCACTGTCACCTCACTGTCACCTCTACAGAAGGGCACATAGACCCCACCACTGTCACCTCACTGTCACCTCTACAGAAGGGCACATAGACACCACCACCACCACTGTCACCTCACTGTCACCACTACAGAAGGACACATAGACACCACCACCACCACTGTCACCTCACTGTCACCTCTACAGAAGGGCACATAGACCCCACCACTGTCACCTCACTGTCACCTCTACAGAAGGGCACATAGACCCCACCACTGTCACCTCACTGTCACCTCTACAGAAGGGCACATAGACACCACCACTGTCACATCACTGTCACCTCTACAGAAGGGCACATAGACACCACCACTGTCACCTCACTGTCACCTCTACAGAAGGGCACATAGACATCACCACTGTCACCTCACTGTCACCTCTACAGAAGAGCACATAGACACCACCACCACTGTCACCTCACTGTCACCTCTACAGAAGGCCACATAGACACCACCACCACTGTCACCTCACTGTCACCTCTACAGAAGGGCACATAGACCCCACCACCACCACCGCTGTCACCTCATTGTCACCTCTACAGAAGAGCACATAGACACCACCACCACTGTCACCTCACTGTCACCTCTACAGAAGGGCACATAGACACCACCACCACTGTCACCTCATTGTCACCTCTACAGAAGGGCACATAGACACCACCACCACTACTGTCACCTCACTGTCACCTCTACAGAAGGCCACATAGACACCACCACCACCACCACTGTCACCTCACTGTCACCTCTACAGAAGAGCACATAGACACCACCACCACTGTCACCTCACTGTCACCTCTACAGAAGAGCACATAGACCCCACCACCACCACCACTGTCACCTCACTGTCACCTCTACAGAAGAGCACATAGACACCACCACCACCACCGCTGTCACCTCACTGTCACCTCTACAGAAGGGCACATAGACCCCACCACCACCACCACCACTGTCACCTCACTGTCACCTCTACAGAAGGGCACATAGACCCCACCACCACTGTCACCTCACTGTTCCCTCTACAGAAGAGCACATAGACCCCACCACCACCACCACTGTCACATCTACAGAAGGGCACATAGACCCCACCACCACTGTCACCTCTACAGAAGGGCACGTAGACCCCACCACCACCACCACTGTCACCTCTACAGAAGGGCACATAGACACCACCACCACCACTGTCACCTCACTGTCACCTCTACAGAAGGGCACATAGACACCACCACCACTGTCACCTCACTGTTCCCTCTACAGAAGACCACATAGACCCCACCACCACCACCACCACTGTTACCTCACTGTCACCTCTACAGAAGGGCACATAGACCCCACCACCACTGTCACCTCACTGTTCCCTCTACAGAAGAGCACATAGACCCCACCACCACCACCACTGTCACATCTACAGAAGGGCACATAGACCCCACCACCACTGTCACCTCTACAGAAGGGCACGTAGACCCCACCACCACCACCACTGTCTCCTCTACAGAAGGGCACGTAGACCCCACCACCACCACCACTGTCACCTCACTGTCACCTCTACAGAAGGGCACATAGACACCACCACCACTGTCACCTCACTGTTCCCTCTACAGAAGAGCACATAGACCCCACCACCACCACTGTCACCTCACTGTCACCTCTACAAAAGGGCACAGAGACACCACCACCACCACCGCTGTCACCTCACTTTCACCTCTACAGAAGGGCACATAGACCCAACCACCACCACTGTCACCTCACTGTCACCTCTACAGAAGGGCACATAGACACCACCACCACCACCGCTGTCACCTCACTGTCATCTCTACAGAAGGGTACATAGACACAACCATCACCACTGTCACCTCACTGTCACCTCTACAGAAGGGCACATAGACCCCACCACCACCACTGTCACCTCACTGTTCCCTCTACAGAAGAGCACATAGACCCCACCACCACCACTGTCACCTCACTGTCACCTCTACAGAAGGGCACATAGACACCACCACCACCACCACCACCGCTGTCACCTCACTGTCACCTCTACAGAAGGGCACATAGACCCAACCACCACCACTGTCACCTCACTGTCATCTCTACAGAAGAGCACGTAGACACCACCGCTGTCACCTCATTGTCACCTCTACAGAAGGGCACATAGACCCCACCACCACCACTGTCACCTCACTGTCACCTCTACAGAAGGGCACATAGACACCACCACCACCACTGTCACCTCACTGTCACCTCTACAGAAGGGCACATAGACACCACCACCACTGTCACCTCACTGTTCCCTCTACAGAAGGGCACATAGACACCACCACCACCACTGTCACCTCACTGTCACCTCTACAGAAGGGCACATAGACACCACCACCACCACCGCTGTCACCTCACTGTCACCTCTACAGAAGGGCACATAGACCCCACCACCACCACCACTGTCACCTCACTGTCACCTCTACAGAAGGGCACCTGGATCCCACCACCACCACCGCTGTCACCTCACTGTCACCTCTACAGAAGGGCACATAGACACCACCACCACCACCACTGTCACCTCACTGTCACCTCTACAGAAGGGCACATGGACCCCACCACCACCACCGCTGTCACCTCATTGTCACCTCTACAGAAGGGCACATAGACCCCACCACCACCACCGCTGTCACCTCACTGTCACCTCTACAGAAGGGCACATAGACACCACCACCACCACTGTCTCCTCACTGTCACCTTTACAGAAGGGCACATAGACCCCACCACCACCACTGTCACCTCACTGTCACCTCTACAGAAGGGCACATAGACACCACCACCACCACCACCACCACTGTCACCTCACTGTCACCTCTACAGAAGGGCACATAGACCCCACCACCACTGTCACCTCACTGTCACCTCTACAGAAGGGCACATAGACCCCACCACCACCACTGTCACCTCACTGTCACCTCTACAGAAGGGCACATAGACACCACCACCACCACCACCACCGCTGTCACCTCACTGTCACCTCTACAGAAGGGCACATAGACCCAACCACCACCACTGTCACCTCACTGTCATCTCTACAGAAGAGCACGTAGACACCACCGCTGTCACCTCACTGTCACCTCTACAGAAGGGCACATAGACCCCACCACCACCACTGTCACCTCACTGTCACCTCTACAGAAGGGCACATAGACACCACCACCACCACTGTCACCTCACTGTCACCTCTACAGAAGGGCACATAGACACCACCACCACTGTCACCTCACTGTTCCCTCTACAGAAGGGCACATAGACACCACCACCACCACCACTGTCACCTCACTGTCACCTCTACAGAAGGGCACATAGACCCCACCACCACTGTCACCTCACTGTCACCTCTACAGAAGGGCACATGGACCCCACCACCACCACCGCTGTCACCTCACTGTCACCTCTACAGAAGGGCACATAGACACCACCACCACTGTCACCTCACTGTCACCTCTACAGAAGGGCACATGGACCCCACCACCACCACCGCTGTCACCTCATTGTCACCTCTACAGAAGGGCACATAGACCCCACCACCACCACCGCTGTCACCTCACTGTCACCTCTACAGAAGGGCACATAGACACCACCACCACCACTGTCTCCTCACTGTCACCTTTACAGAAGGGCACATAGACCCCACCACCACCACTGTCACCTCACTGTCACCTCTACAGAAGGGCACATAGACACCACCACCACCACCACCACCACTGTCACCTCACTGTCACCTCTACAGAAGGGCACATAGACCCCACCACCACTGTCACCTCACTGTCACCTCTACAGAAGGGCACATAGACCCCACCACCAACGCTGTCACCTTACTGTCACCTCTACAGAAGGGCACATAGACACCACCACCATTGCTGTCACCTCACTGTCACCTCTACAGAAGGGCACATAGACACCACCACTGTCACCTCACTGTCACCTCTACAGAAGGGCACATAGACCCCACCACCACCACCGCTGTCACCTCACTGTCATCTCTACAGAAGGGCACAAAGACCCCACCACCACCACTGTCATCTCACTGTCACCTCTACAGAAGGGCACATAGACACCACCACCACCACTGTCACCTCACTGTTCCCTCTACAGAAAAGCACATAGACCCCACCACCACCGCTGTCACCTCACTGTCACCTCTACAGAAGGGCACATAGACACCACCACCACCACCGCTGTCACCTAACTGTCACCTCTACAGAAGGGCACATAGACCCAACCACCACCACTGTCACCTCACTGTCATCTCTACAGAAGGGCACATAGACACCACCACCACCACCGCTGTCACCTCACTGTCACCTCTACAGAAGGGCACATAGACCCAACCACCACCACTGTCACCTCACTGTTCCCTCTACAGAAGAGCACATAGACCACACCACCACCACTGTCACCTCACTGTCACCTCTACAGAAGGGCACATAGACACCACCACCACCACCACTGTCACCTCACTGTCACCTCTACAGAAGGGCACATAGACCCCACCACCACCACCGCTGTCACCTCATTGTCACCTCTACAGAAGGGCACATAGACCCCACCACCACCACCGCTGTCACCTCTACAGAAGGGCACATAGACACCACCACTGTCACCTCACTGTCACCTCTACAGAAGGGCACATAGACACCACCACCACCACTGTCTCCTCACTGTCACCTTTACAGAAGGGCACATAGACCCCACCACCACCACTGTCACCTCACTGTCACCTCTACAGAAGGGCACATAGATACCACCACTGTCACCTCACTGTCACCTCTACAGAAGGGCACATAGACCCCACCACCACTGTCACCTCACTGTCACCTCTACAGAAGGGCACATAGACCCCACCCCCAACGCTGTCACCTTACTGTCACCTCTACAGAAGGGCACATAGACACCACCACCATTGCTGTCACCTCACTGTCACCTCTACAGAAGGGCACATAGACACCACCACTGTCACCTCACTGTCACCTCTACAGAAGGGCACATAGATCCCACCACCACCACCGCTGTCACCTCACTGTCATCTCTACAGAAGGGCACAAAGACCCCACCACCACCACTGTCATCTCACTGTCACCTCTACAGAAGGGCACATAGACACCACCACCACCACTGTCACCTTACTGTTCCCTCTACAGAAAAGCACATAGACCCCACCACCACCGCTGTCACCTCACTGTCACCTCTACAGAAGGGCACATAGACACCACCACCACCACCGCTGTCACCTAACTGTCACCTCTACAGAAGAGCACATAGACCCAACCATCACCACTGTCACCTCACTGTCACCTCTACAGAAGGGCACATAGACTGCACCACCACCACTGTCACCTCACTGTTCTCTCTACAGAAGAGCACATAGACCCCACCACCACCACTGTCACCTCACTGTCACCTCTACAGAAGGGCACATAGACACCACCACCACCACCGCTGTCACCTCACTGTCACCTCTACAGAAGGGCACATAGACCCAACCACCACCACTGTCACCTCACTGTCACCTCTACAGAAGGGCACATAGACCCCACAACCACCACCGCTGTCACCTCACTGTCACCTCTACAGAAGGGCACATAGACCCCACCACCATCGCTGTCACCTCACTGTCACCTCTACAGAAGGGCACATAGACACCACCACCACCACTGTCACCTCACTGTCACCTCTACAGAAGGGCACATAGACACCACCACCACCACCACCACCGCTGTCACCTCACTGTCACCTCTACAGAAGGGCACATAGACCCAAACACCACCACTGTCACCTCACTGTCATCTCTACAGAAGAGCACGTAGACACCACCGCTGTCACCTCACTGTCACCTCTACAGAAGGGCACATAGACCCCACCACCACCACTGTCACCTCACTGTCACCTCTACAGAAGGGCACATAGACACCACCACCACCACTGTCACCTCACTGTCACCTCTACAGAAGGGCACATAGACACCACCACCACTGTCACCTCACTGTTCCCTCTACAGAAGGGCACATAGACACCACCACCACCACCACTGTCACCTCACTGTCACCTCTACAGAAGGGCACATAGACCCCACCACCACCACCACTGTCACCTCACTGTCACCTCTACAGAAGGGCACATGGACCCCACCACCACCACCGCTGTCACCTCACTGTCACCTCTACAGAAGGGCACATAGACACCACCACCACCACCACTGTCACCTCACTGTCACCTCTACAGAAGGGCACATGGACCCCACCACCACCACCGCTGTCACCTCATTGTCACCTCTACAGAAGGGCACATAGACCCCACCACCACCACCGCTGTCACCTCACTGTCACCTCTACAGAAGGGCACATAGACACCACCATCACCACTGTCTCCTCACTGACATCTTTACAGAAGGGCACATAGACCCCACCACCACCACTGTCACCTCACTGTCACCTCTACAGAAGGGCACATAGACACCACCACCACCACCACTGTCACCTCACTGTCACCTCTACAGAAGGGCACATAGACCCCACCACCACTGTCACCTCACTGTCACCTCTACAGAAGGGCACATAGACCCCACCACCAACGCTGTCACCTCACTGTCACCTCTACAGAAGGGCACATAGACACCACCACTGTCACCTCACTGTCACCTCTACAGAAGGGCACATAGACATCACCACTGTCACCTCACTGTCACCTCACTGTCACCTCTACAGAAGAGCACATAGACACCACCACCACTGTCACCTCACTGTCACCTCTACAGAAGGCCACATAGACACCACCACCACTGTCACCTCACTGTCACCTCTACAGAATGGCACATAGACCCCACCACCACCACCGCTGTCACCTCATTGTCACCTCTACAGAAGAGCACATAGACACCACCACCACTGTCACCTCACTGTCACCTCTACAGAAGGGCACATAGACCCCACCACCACTGTCACCTCACTGTCACCTCTACAGAAGGCCACATAGACACCACCACCACTGTCACCTCACTGTCACCTCTACAGAAGGCCACATAGACACCACCACCACTGTCACCTCATTGTCACCTCTACAGAAGGGCACATAGACACCACCACCACTACTGTCACCTCACTGTCACCTCTACAGAAGGCCACATAGACACCACCACCACCACCACTGTCACCTCACTGTCACCTCTACAGAAGGGCACATAGACACCACCACCACCACCACCACCGCTGTCACCTCACTGTCACCTCTACAGAAGGGCACATAGACCCAACCACCACCACTGTCACCTCACTGTCATCTCTACAGAAGAGCACGTAGACACCACCGCTGTCACCTCATTGTCACCTCTACAGAAGGGCACATAGACCCCACCACCACCACTGTCACCTCACTGTCACCTCTACAGAAGGGCACATAGACACCACCACCACCACTGTCACCTCACTGTCACCTCTACAGAAGGGCACATAGACACCACCACCACTGTCACCTCACTGTTCCCTCTACAGAAGGGCACATAGACACCACCACCACTGTCACCTCACTGTCACCTCTACAGAAGAGCACATAGACCCCACCACCACCACCACTGTCACCTCACTGTCACCTCTACAGAAGAGCACATAGACCCCACCACCACCACCGCTGTCACCTCACTGTCACCTCTACAGAAGGGCACATAGACCCCACCACCACCACCACCACTGTCACCTCACTGTCACCTCTACAGAAGGGCACATAGACCCCACCACCACTGTCACCTCACTGTTCCCTCTACAGAAGAGCACATAGACCCCACCACCACCACCACTGTCACATCTACAGAAGGGCACATAGACCCCACCACCACTGTCACCTCTACAGAAGGGCACGTAGACCCCACCACCACCACCACTGTCACTTCTACAGAAGGGCACATAGACACCACCACCACCACTGTCACCTCACTGTCACCTCTACAGAAGGGCACATAGACACCACCACCACTGTCACCTCACTGTTCCCTCTACAGAAGAGCACATAGACCCCACCACCACCACCACCACTGTTACTTCACTGTCACCTCTACAGAAGGGCACATAGACCCCACCACCACTGTCACCTCACTGTTCCCTCTACAGAAGAGCACATAGACCCCACCACCACCACCACTGTCACATCTACAGAAGGGCACATAGACCCCACCACCACTGTCACCTCTACAGAAGGGCACGTAGACCCCACCACCACCACCACTGTCACCTCTACAGAAGGGCACATAGACACCACCACCACCACTGTCACCTCACTGTCACCTCTACAGAAGGGCACATAGACACCACCACCACTGTCACCTCACTGTTCCCTCTACAGAAGAGCACATAGACCCCACCACCACCGCTGTCACCTCACTGTCACCTCTACAGAAGGGCACAGAGACACCACCACCACCACCGCTGTCACCTCACTTTCACCTCTACAGAAGGGCACATAGACCCAACCACCACCACTGTCACCTCACTGTCACCTCTACAGAAGGGCACATAGACACCACCACCACCACCGCTGTCACCTCACTGTCATCTCTACAGAAGGGCACATAGACCCAACCATCACCACTGTCACCTCACTGTCACCTCTACAGAAGGGCACATAGACCCCACCACCACCACTGTCACCTCACTGTTCCCTCTACAGAAGAGCACATAGACCCCACCACCACCACTGTCACCTCACTGTCACCTCTACAGAAGGGCACATAGACACCACCACCACCACCACCACCGCTGTCACCTCACTGTCACCTCTACAGAAGGGCACATAGACCCAACCACCACCACTGTCACCTCACTGTCATCTCTACAGAAGAGCACGTAGACACCACCGCTGTCACCTCACTGTCACCTCTACAGAAGGGCACATAGACCCCACCACCACCACTGTCACCTCACTGTCACCTCTACAGAAGGGCACATAGACACCACCACCACCACTGTCACCTCACTGTCACCTCTACAGAAGGGCACATAGACACCACCACCACTGTCACCTCACTGTCACCTCTACAGAAGGGCACATAGACACCACCACCACCACCACTGTCACCTCACTGTCACCTCTACAGAAGGGCACATAGACACCACCACCACCACCGCTGTCACCTCACTGTCACCTCTACAGAAGGGCACATAGACCCCACCACCACCACCACTGTCACCTCACTGTCACCTCTACAGAAGGGCACATGGACCCCACCACCACCACCGCTGTCACCTCACTGTCACCTCTACAGAAGGGCACATAGACACCACCACCACCACCACTGTCACCTCACTGTCACCTCTACAGAAGGGCACATGGACCCCACCACCACCACCGCTGTCACCTCATTGTCACCTCTACAGAAGGGCACATAGACCCCACCACCACCACCGCTGTCACCTCACTGTCACCTCTACAGAAGGGCACATAGACACCACCACCACCACTGTCTCCTCACTGTCACCTTTACAGAAGGGCACATAGACCCCACCACCACCACTGTCACCTCACTGTCACCTCTACAGAAGGGCACATAGACACCACCACCACCACCACCACTGTCACCTCACTGTCACCTCTACAGAAGGGCACATAGACCCCACCACCACTGTCACCTCACTGTCACCTCTACAGAAGGGCACATAGACCCCACCACCACCACTGTCACCTCACTGTCACCTCTACAGAAGGGCACATAGACACCACCACCACCACCACCACCGCTGTCACCTCACTGTCACCTCTACAGAAGGGCACATAGACCCAACCACCACCACTGTCACCTCACTGTCATCTCTACAGAAGAGCACGTAGACACCACCGCTGTCACCTCACTGTCACCTCTACAGAAGGGCACATAGACCCCACCACCACCACTGTCACCTCACTGTCACCTCTACAGAAGGGCACATAGACACCACCACCACCACTGTCACCTCACTGTCACCTCTACAGAAGGGCACATAGACACCACCACCACTGTCACCTCACTGTTCCCTCTACAGAAGGGCACATAGACACCACCACCACCACCACTGTCACCTCACTGTCACCTCTACAGAAGGGCACATAGACCCCACCACCACCACCACTGTCACCTCACTGTCACCTCTACAGAAGAGCACATGGACCCCACCACCACCACCGCTGTCACCTCACTGTCACCTCTACAGAAGGGCACATAGACACCACCACCACCACCACTGTCACCTCACTGTCACCTCTACAGAAGGGCACATGGACCCCACCACCACCACCGCTGTCACCTCATTGTCACCTCTACAGAAGGGCACATAGACCCCACCACCACCACCGCTGTCACCTCACTGTCACCTCTACAGAAGGGCACATAGACCCCACCACCACTGTCACCTCACTGTCACCTCTACAGAAGGGCACATAGACCCCACCACCACCACTGTCACCTCACTGTCACCTCTACAGAAGGGCACATAGACACCACCACCACCACCACCACCACTGTCACCTCACTGTCACCTCTACAGAAGGGCACATAGACCCCACCACCACTGTCACCTCACTGTCACCTCTACAGAAGGGCACATAGACCACACCACCACCATTGCTGTCACCTTACTGTCACCTCTACAGAAGGGCACATAGACACCACCACCATTGCTGTCACCTCACTGTCACCTCTACAGAAGGGCACATAGACACCACCACTGTCACCTCACTGTCACCTCTACAGAAGGGCACATAGACCCCACCACCACCACCGCTGTCACCTCACTGTCATCTCTACAGAAGGGCACAAAGACCCCACCACCACCACTGTCACCTCACTGTTCCCTCTACAGAAAAGCACATAGACCCCACCACCACCGCTGTCACCTCACTGTCACCTCTACAGAAGGGCACATAGACACCACCACCACCACCGCTGTCACCTAACTGTCACCTCTACAGAAGGGCACATAGACCCAACCACCACCACTGTCACCTCACTGTCATCTCTACAGAAGGGCACATAGACACCACCTCCACCACCGCTGTCACCTCACTGTCACCTCTACAGAAGGGCACATAGACCCAACCACCACCACTGTCACCTCACTGTTCCCTCTACAGAAGAGCACATAGACCACACCACCACCACTGTCACCTCACTGTCACCTCTACAGAAGGGCACATAGACACCACCACCACCGCTGTCACCTCACTGTCACCTCTACAGAAGGGCACATAGACCCCACCACCACCACCACTGTCACCTCACTGTCACCTCTACAGAAGGGCACATAGACCCCACCACCACCACCGCTGTCACCTCATTGTCACCTCTACAGAAGGGCACATAGACCCCACCACCACCACCGCTGTCACCTCATTCTCACCTCTACAGAAGGGCACATAGACACCACCACTGTCACCTCACTGTCACCTCTACAGAAGGGCACATAGACACCACCACCACCACTGTCTCCTCACTGTCACCTTTACAGATGGGCACATAGACCCCACCACCACCACTGTCACCTCACTGTCACCTCTACAGAAGGGCACATAGACACCACCACCACCACCACTGTCACCTCACTGTCACCTCTACAGAAGGGCACATAGACCCCACCACCACTGTCACCTCACTGTCACCTCTACAGAAGGGCACACAGACCCCACCCCCAACGCTGTCACCTTACTGTCACCTCTACAGAAGGGCACATAGACACCACCACCATTGCTGTCACCTCACTGTCACCTCTACAGAAGGGCACATAGACACCACCACTGTCACCTCACTGTCACCTCTACAGAAGGGCACATAGATCCCACCACCACCACCGCTGTCACCTCACTGTCATCTCTACAGAAGGGCACAAAGACCACACCACCACCACTGTCATCTCACTGTCACCTCTACAGAAGGGCACATAGACACCACCACCACCACTGTCACCTTACTGTTCCCTCTACAGAAAAGCACATAGACCCCACCACCACCGCTGTCACCTCACTGTCACCTCTACAGAAGGGCACATAGACACCACCACCACCACCGCTGTCACCTAACTGTCACCTCTACAGAAGAGCACATAGACCCAACCATCACCACTGTCAC
Source organism: Engystomops pustulosus (assembly GCF_040894005.1). Classification (NCBI taxonomy): domain Eukaryota; kingdom Metazoa; phylum Chordata; class Amphibia; order Anura; family Leptodactylidae; genus Engystomops; species Engystomops pustulosus. The sequence continues at coordinate 2,839,228 of NC_092419.1, forward strand.
CTCACTGTCACCTCTACAGAAGGGCACATAGACTGCACCACCACCACTGTCACCTCACTGTTCTCTCTACAGAAGAGCACATAGACCCCACCACCACCACTGTCACCTCACTGTCACCTCTACAGAAGGGCACATAGACACCACCACCACCACCGCTGTCACCTCACTGTCACCTCTACAGAAGGGCACATAGACCCAACCACCACCACTGTCACCTCACTGTCACCTCTACAGAAGGGCACATAGACCCCACCACCACCACCACTGTCACCTCACTGTCACCTCTACAGAAGGGCACATAGACCCCACCACCACCGCTGTCACCTCACTGTCACCTCTACAGAAGGGCACATAGACACCACCACCACCACTGTCACCTCACTGTCACCTCTACAGAAGGGCACATAGACCCCACCACCACCGCTGTCACCTCACTGTCACCTCTACAGAAGGGCACATAGACACCACCACCACCACCGCTGTCACCTAACTGTCACCTCTACAGAAGGGCACATAGACCCCACCACCACCGCTGTCACCTCACTGTCACCTCTACAGAAGGGCACATAGACTGCACCACCACCACTGTCACCTCACTGTCACCTCTACAGAAGAGCACATAGACCCCACCACCACCACTGTCACCTCACTGTCACCTCTACAGAAGAGCACATAGACCCCACCACCACCACTGTCACCTCACTGTCACCTCTACAGAAGAGCACATAGACCCCACCACCACCACTGTCACCTCACTGTCACCTCTACAGAAGGGCACATAGACCCCACCACCACCACCGCTGTCACCTCACTGTCACCTCTACAGAAGGGCACATAGACCCCACCACCACCGCTGTCACCTCACTGTCACCTCTACAGAAGGGCACATAGACACCACCACCACCACTGTCACCTCACTGTCACCTCTACAGAAGGGCACATAGACCCCACCACCACTGTCACCTCACTGTTCCCTCTACAGAAGAGCACATAGACCCCACCACCACCGCTGTCACCTCACTGTCACCTCTACAGAAGGGCACATAGACCCCACCACCACTGTCACCTCACTGTCACCTCTACAGAAGGGCACATAGACCCCACCACCACCACCACTGTCACCTCACTGTCACCTCTACAGAAGGGCACATAGACCCCACCACCACCACCGCTGTCACCTCACTGTCACCTCACCTCTACAGAAGGGCACATAGACACCACCACCACCGCTGTCACCTCACTGTCACCTCTACAGAAGGGCACATAGACCCCACCACCACCGCTGTCACCTCACTGTCACCTCTACAGAAGGGCACATAGACACCACCACCACCACTGTCACCTCACTGTCACCTCTACAGAAGGGCACATAGACCCCACCACCACTGTCACCTCACTGTTCCCTCTACAGAAGAGCACATAGACCCCACCACCACCGCTGTCACCTCACTGTCACCTCTACAGAAGGGCACATAGACCCCCCACCACCACTGTCACCTCACTGTCACCTCTACAGAAGGGCACATAGACCCCACCACCACCACCACCGCTGTCACCTCATTGTCACCTCTACAGAAGGGCACATAGACACCACCACCACTACTGTCACCTCACTGTCACCTCTACAGAAGGCCACATAGACCCCACCACCACCACCACTGTCACCTCACTGTCACCTCTACAGAAGGGCACATAGACCCCACCACCACTGTCACCTCACTGTCACCTCTACAGAAGAGCACATAGACCCCACAACCACCACCGCTGTCACCTCACTGTCATCTCTACAGAAGGGCACATAGACCCCACCACCACTGTCACCTCTACAGAAGGGCACATAGACCCCACCACCACCACCGCTGTCACCTCATTGTCACCTCTACAGAAGGGCACATAGACACCACCACCACTACTGTCACCTCACTGTCACCTCTACAGAAGGCCACATAGACCCCACCACCACCACCACTGTCACCTCACTGTCACCTCTACAGAAGGGCACATAGACCCCACCACCACCGCTGTCACCTCACTGTCATCTCTACAGAAGGGCACATAGACCCCACCACCACTGTCACCTCCCTGTCACCTCTACAGAAGGGCACATAGACCCCACCACCACCACCGCTGTCACCTCATTGTCACCTCTACAGAAGGGCACATAGACACCACCACCACTACTGTCACCTCACTGTCACCTCTACAGAAGGCCACATAGACCCCACCACCACCACCACTGTCACCTCACTGTCCCCTCTACAGAAGGGCACATAGACCCCACCACCACTGTCACCTCTACAGAAGAGCACATAGACCCCACCACCACCACTGTCACCTCACTGTCACCTCTACAGAAGAGCACATAGACCCCACCACCACCGCTGTCACCTCACTGTCACCTCTACAGAAGGGCACATAGACCCAACCATCACCACTGTCACCTCACTGTCACCTCTACAGAAGAGCACATAGACCCCACCACCACCACCACTGTCACCTCACTGTCACCTCTATAGAAGGGCACATAGACCCCACCACCACTGTCACCTCACTGTCACCTCTACAGAAGAGCACATAGACCCCACCACCACTGTCACCTCACTGTCACCTCTACAGAAGAGCACATAGCCCCTACCACCACCACCACTGTCACCTCACTGTCACCTCTACAGAAGGGCACATAGACCCCACCACCACTGTCACCTCACTGTCACCTCTATAGAAGGGCACATAGACACCACCACCACTGTCACCTCACTGTCACCTCAACTGAGAAATTATTTTAGCAGAGGGCAATGACCAATTTAATATTCCTTCCCCTTCATGTCCATGTGTCCGGTTACAAGTCCCACTATGGAATAATAACAATCATGGACAGTTCTGAAACCTGGACCAAAGAGAGATTGAAACTATAATCTATAATCATAAGAATATAAGACACAACTTGTGGATGCTGCCAAATCTGAGCGTGTTCCCATATTCCCTATTTACAAAAAAACAGTCGAAAGAGACCACTAGACGCCCCGTGTCCGGACAAGGAGTGTCCAAGATGTAACTCTTAACACCAATTGAATGAAACATCATCTGATTAATTAAAAGTTCCGTCTTAAACGTTCCTTGTCCGGACACGGGGCGCCTAATGGACGTCTTCCGGGACAGTCCTGGTAAGGTTTGGCTTGGGAGCCGGTAAACTGCCTTCATATTATTTCCATCATCCTCAATCACTTTTCTTCTAATCCCCATTCTGTGTCCTCTGACCTGTGAGGTTTCTGTAGCTTTTAGGGAAACTTTCTGACTTTTTTTTTCAATGAAAATTTTCTATCATTTTCTTATTTTTCTGGCATCTCTGTATTTTTTTTAAATATTGTAATCTTTACAACATTTGGGTTTTTTAGTGGGAAGGTGAAAAAATTCTACCGCAGTTTTTGGGTTTTACATTTTTGTGTTTTTTTTTAAAATAACTTTATTCTGGAATCAGTCATTTTTATGGTGTGATATTTCATATCATTATTATTATTATATTCTATTTTGCTACTTTATAATTACATTTGGACAATTTATGATTTTTTTTCCTGGTAAACTTTATGCCCACGACGGCCATTACCTTACAACACAATAAGGAAAGATAGTAACCCCCCTGATACTTGATGCTGCGGCCCGTACCTCTCCTGCCCAGGGTGCAGCGCCCCAGTGACAGCAGCTCTCGGATGTGCGGGATACAATTATTTAGCGTCACATTCTTTTCTTTTTCATCCATAGTTGAATTTCCATATAACTCTTCCACCAGGTCTTCATACGCCGGGTCGTCTGCTGTCCATTTTCTTGTCTCCCAGTCCAAAGACATAAGAGGTTCCCCATTATAACGATAACTCCATATAACAACAACCGAGTCATTGTCAGAGAGAAGACATCCCTCTATGTTCTGAAGAACCTGGTATCCTTGAAACAGAGAAAGACAAACATCAGCGAAGAAGAAGAGTTAGTCAGTGTCGGCTTCATCTCCTTCTTTATTGAAAACCTGAGCTGTAGTACCTCGGCTTGGCCACTACATGGAGATCTGAGCTGTAGTACCTTGGCTTGGCCATTACATGGAGATCTGAGCTGTAGTACCTCAGCTTGGCCACTACATGGAGATCTGAGCTGTAGTACCTCGGCTTGGCCACTACATGGAGATCTGAGCTGTAGTACCTTGGCTTGGCCATTACATGGAGATCTGAGCTGTAGTACCTCAGCTTGGCCACTACATGGAGATCTGAGCTGTAGTACCTCAGCTTGGCCACTACATGGAGATCTGAGCTGTAGTACCTCGGCTTGGCCACTACATGGAGATCTGAGCTGTAGTACCTTGGCTTGGCCATTACATGGAGATCTGAGCTGTAGTACCTTGGCTTGGCCACTACATGGAGATCTGAGCTGTAGTACCTCAGCTTGGCCACTACATGGAGATCTGAGCTGTAGTACCTCGGCTTGGCCACTACATGGAGATCTGAGCTGTACCAGGAAGAATACTAAAAGTAGGGAAAAAAACAAAACAAAGGCAAACAAGAGGACGGCGCCTCGTGTGATACTGTGAGGATAAGGAGAAAGAGGTACGTATGGTATCCAATGGAACCACGCAGAAAATAGGGGGGGTATGTAGGAAGTGACCCCCCCCCTAGAGGTGTGCTCACCTTATTATAAAGTTAATGCGCTTTTAAAGTATCCGTAGGCTGCCCTTCAGCGTGCTGGTGTTTAACCTAAGTTAAACCAGTGATCCAATAGACAGAAGGGGTGGTTTAGAAAACCAAAAGAGAGCTGGAACTGCGCTATTCGGACAAGGGTCTTCAAGAGGGTTAAAATGCTTTATTCCATAGTAGACGCGTTTCGGGCTAATCAGCCCTTCTTCAAGTACAATTGGATAAAATTCAATTGTATTCAATTGTACCTGAGCGGGGAAGCGACACATGCAGGATATCGGGTGCAGGATCTTAGTGACTCCCCGCACAGCGCATTATACACGGACAATGCACTTACATGCACCAGGAAGAAGAAGGTGAACTCCAGGGACCTGAGCGGGGAAGCGACACATGCAGGATATCGGGAGCAGGATCTTAGTGACTCCCTGCACAGCACATTATACATGGACAATGCACTTACATGCACCAGGAAGAAGAAGGTGAACTCCAGGGACCTGAGCGGGGAAGTGACACATGCAGGATATCGGGAGCAGGATCTTAGTGACTCCCCGCACAGCGCATTATACACGGACAATGCACTTACATGCACCAGGAAGAAGGTGAACTCCGGGGACCTGAGCGGGGAAGCGACACATGCAGGATATCAGGGGCAGGATCTTAGTGACTCCTCACACAGTGCATTATACATGGACAATGCACTTACATGCACCAGGAAGAAGAAGGTGACCTCCGGGGACCTGAGCGGGGAAGTGACACATGCAGGATATCGGGTGCAGGATCTTAGTGACTCCCCGCACAGCGCATTATACACGGACAATGCACTTACATGCACCAGGAAGAAGAAGGTGAACTCCGGGGACCTGAGCGGGGAAGCGACACATGCAGGATATCGGACGCAGGATCTTAGTGACTCCCCGCACAGCGCATTATACATGGACAATGCACTTACATGCACCAGGAAGAAGAAGGTGAACTCCGGGGACCTGAGCGGGGAAGCGACACATGCAGGATATCGGGTGCAGGATCTTAGTGACTCCCCGCACAGCGCATTATACACGGACAATGCACTTACATGCACCAGGAAGAAGAAGGTGACCTCCGGGGACCTGAGCGGGGAAGCGACACATGCAGGATATCGGACGCACGATCTTAGTGACTCCCCGCACAGCACATTATACACAGACAATGCACTTACATGCACCAGGAAGAAGGTGAACTCAAGGGACCTGAGCGGGGAAGCGACACATGCAGGATATCGGGAGCAGGATCTTAGTGACTCCACGCACAGCGCATTATACACGGACAATGCACTTACATGCACCAGGAAGAAGAAGGCGAACTCCAGGGACCTGAGCGGGGAAGTGACACATGCAGGATATCGGGCACAGGATCTTAGTGACTCCCCGCACAGCGCATTATACACGGACAATGCACTTACATGCACCAGGAAGAAGAAGGTGACCTCCGGGGACCTGAGCGGGGAAGCGACACATGCAGGATATCGGGTGCAGGATCTTAGTGACTCCCCGCACAGCACATTATACACGGACAATGCACTTACATGCACCAGGAAGAAGAAGGTGAACTCCGGGGACCTGAGCGGGGAAGTGACACATGCAGGATATCGGGTGCACGATCTTAGCGACTCCCCGCACAGCGCATTATACATGGACAATGCACTTACATGCACCAGGAAGAAGAAGGTGAACTCCGGGGACCTGAGCGGGGAAGCGACACATGCAGGATATCGGGTGCAGGATCTTAGTGACTCCCCACACAGCGCATTATACATGGACAATGCACTTACATGCACCAGGAGGAAGGTGAACTCCGGGGACCTGAGCAGGGAAGCGACACATGCAGGATATCGGGCGCAGGATCTTAGTGACTCCCCGCACAGCACATTATACACGGACAATGCACTTACATGCACCAGAAAGAAGAAGGTGAACTCCAGGGACCTGAGCGGGGAAGCGGCACATGCAGGATATCGGGTGCAGGATCTTAGTGACTCCCCGCACAGCGCATTATACATGGACAATGCACTTACATGCACCAGGAAGAAGAAGGTGAACTCCAGGGACCTGAGCGGGGAAGCGACACATGCAGGATATTGGCCCCACGATCTATGTGAATCAGATGTGCATTCCAGTCGGACAATGCACTTTTGGGGATCGGCACTGGACGGGTAAGTAAATGTGGCCCCTTCTCTTACATCTGACCTATTGATACATGAACGTTGTGCATTCTCCATCTCTCACTAGTGATTCGCCACTTACCCTCCGTTACATTTAGATATTTCTGGATGTTATTTAGAGTTTCTTGCATTTCCGCTTGATAGTTGAATTCGGTGAGGCTTTCTGCCAATAGAGATGAATTAGCAGCCCCCTTAAACCAGGGAAATCTGCGCTCCACCACCCGCTCATCACTGCCATACCAGAGGAGGAGGAGGTCATCCAGGGTCCTCGCGGAATAATACGATGGAAAATCGGATGATAAATTGTTGGTCAGAGTTGTGTAGAAGAAGTGCGAGTGGCTGCCTGTGCCGGAGAGAAATATACTCAGGATGTATGGAGACAACTATATATATATATATAATAGACAACTGGGAGAACGGGGTAAATGCAGCAATTTCTACTCCTATTGTCTGGAACAATATATTTACTGGGAGACTATTTGGGGATCACCTTGATTTGAATTGCCCTCCCATGCAGAACATTATTCCGTAATATTGGCGGCAGGTTATTACAACCACCAGCAGGACTATAAATGGTGGTAACTTCTCCTCCCAGGATGGTTTCATGTACTTTTTTAGGTCGCACATGACCGTCCTGTTATTACAGCAGCTCTTAGTAATGATTGAAGCCTCCAGAACCGGCAATGTGCTGCTGGGTAGAATGAGCGGAGATTTGGGAATTTGACCCCTGAGACTCTCTAGGTCACGACAAAAAAATGACACAGCATGGGCTTTGTACCAAACTCACTGGGCTCATTTATCATGCATGGTGCACATTGTACCCACATATGATGGGGATTGGGCCCCTCACATCAGGCAGCGGGCAGTCGCACTGCGGGGGTGCAGCACATCTATACCAGGATTCACCTATAGGTGCAGGCTATAGGCAGTGCGCAGGTGCAGGATAGAAACAGGTGCAGGCTATAGGCAGTGCGCAGGTGCAGGATAGAAACAGGTGCAGCCTATAGGCAGTGCGCAGGTGCAGGATAGATATGGATGCAGGCCATAGGCAGTGCACAGGTGCAGGATAGAAATGGGAGCAGGCCATAGGCAGTGCACAGGTGCAGGATAGAAATGGGAGCAGGCTATAGGCAGTGCACAGGTGCAGGATAGAAACAGGTGCAGGCTATAGGCAGTGCACAGGTGCAGGATAGAAATGGGAGCAGGCTATAGGCAGTGCACAGGTGCAGGATAGAAACAGGTGCAGGCTATCGGCAGTGCACAGGTGCAGGATAGAAACAGGTGCAGGCTATAGGCAGTGCGCAGGTGCAGGATAGAAACAGGTGCAGGCTATAGGCAGTGCGCAGGTGCAGGATAGAAACAGGTGCAGGCTATAGGCAGTGCACAGGTGCAGGAAAGATATGGGTGCAGGCTATAGGCAGTGCGCAGGTGCAGGAAAGATATGGGTGCAGGCTATAGGCAGTGCGCAGGTGCAGGATAGATATGGGTGCAGGCTATAGGCAGTGCACAGGTGCAGGAAAGATATGGGTGCAGGCTATAGGCAGTGCACAGGTGCAGGAAAGATATGGGTGCAGACTATTACCACTCTCTAGATAAGTGGTCATTCTTATGTATTTACCACTGCCAGGAAGCAGCCATAGGCCACAGACCTGCCATGATGTGTCTCATCCTGTGAGATGCTCATTTGGACCCAGATTCCAGGATCGTGACCAGTATCCCAGTATTTCCGGGTATTTAGTGATGACGACTGGAGGAGCCAGTCCCATTTAAAGGGAACCTGTCACCTGGGACCTCATTTTCACTAAAGACAGATTGCAGAAGCCCATTACAACCGGATCGCAAAGATGTTTTCTGCCTCTTCTGTGCATTTGCATTACTATATAATAGTGTGTTTTAACTTCTTACCTTGCACCCTGACAGAATCCTGTTCTGAGTCCCAGGGGTTGGGCTTTGGTTTGGATGCAAAAAACAACATGTGACTTGTCTGAGCTGCTCACTCATCAGCTCTTAGCCCCCACCTTTATGCTCCTGTACATCTCCTCCCTCCTGCTCCTTCACTCACACAGGGACAGAGCTCACAGCCTGGTGACATCAGTGGGCGAGGGAGGAGCTGTGCAGGAGCACAGAGGTGGGGGCTGAGAGCTGAGGAGTTTGCAGCATAGACAAGTCACATGGTGTGTTTTTTCAAATGCATCCAAACCAAAGCCCAACCCCTGGGACACAGAACAGGATTCTGTCAGGGTGCAAGGTAAGAAGTTAAAACACACAATCACATAGTGATGCTCAAGAAAGGCAGAAACACAGATGTGCACTGCAGCTTTAATAGAATTCTGCATCCTGTCTTTAGTGAAAATGAGGTCCCTGGTGACAGGTTCCCTTTAAGATGAAATAAACCTGCAATATAATCCTTAATCACACAGTAACCATAAGCCTCCAGTATTCTGAGAAAAGCTGAAGCTACTCCGGCTCTCACCTATGGAATCTCCACTATGAAGGACAACTTACCTGAGAAGACCAAGCGAGCGGATAGCAGGAGGAGCAGAAGAGGAGATAACACACAGCCCCTCATCTTACAGAACTTTCCTTTTGTCTTCTGTGATAGATTTGGGACTGGCAGAGGTTGGCACAGCCCTTTATAAGTATGGGAGGACCCGGGTGTGTTCCCGGCTGACACACGAGTCCCATGTGAGAATAATATCTGTAATTCCCAAGGAATCGGATAAACCGGTATTCCGGACTAATTACAAGCTCTGCGGAAAGCGAGAGCCGGGAATAGATAGTGAAGCTGCCGTGGAGAGGTGAGAGGTCGCCTCCTCGTATCTCAGACAATGGATTGTGCCGCGTCTGGTGGATGATACAATTTCTTTCAATACTTATTGTATATTCACGTTCCGGACTTTCTTTTCTCTGTCGTCCGCGTGTAATTACATAATAACATGATGAGTCTCCTATTACTAAGAGGGAGTCGCTGTAATAGACAACCGGCTTTTATATACTGTATCTATTCAGCAGGACTCGGGTTTTATGGTTTACGGACACGTTACAGCAGGAACTAAGGAGGTGCTGAATATAATATCTCCCACAACCTTCCATATCAAGGACTTTATATAAAGCAGAGGTAAGTATTTGTAGACTATCCTTTTCATCTCCACTAATTTGTTTCTACACCCCGGGGACAATACTTGTATCTAACTCTCCATCGAGCTATAATGCATTGTGTGTGTTTTATGTGGGATTTTTGCGCTGATCTATCTGTGATGCTGCCCCAGGTAATCTCTGGGATTGGATACAATCTAATACCAATATTAGCGAGGGTCAAGGGAGAATTTAGACCTAGTTCAAAACTCAACAAATTGTGAGAAGTCCATATACAGGCGGTCCCCTACTTAAGAACACCCGACTTACATACGACCCCTAGTTACAGACAGACCTCTGGATATTGATAATATATTGTACTTTAGCCTTAGGCTACAATAATCAGCTGTAACAGGTATCACAGGCGTCTGTAATGAAGATTTATTGTTATTCCTGGTTCTTATGACAACCCAACATTTTTAAAATCCAATTGTCACAGAGACCAAAAAAACTTTGGCTGAGGTTACAATGATAAAGTATACAATTCCGACTTACATACAAATTCAACTTAAGAACAAACCTACAGACCCTATCTTGTATGTAACCCGGGGGCGGCCTGTACTACAAACTGGACTTGTGAGAAATACAACATGGAAGAATTTCTACCCTCTTTATACTTTTTGTAGCATTTTATGTGATTGAAAATTCACAGAACCTCCTTTCCTTCCCTCAGGTGTCCCGGTACCATGAATACAGAGGTCTGCGATGACCCATAACTCGTAGTACGGCCGTCATGTGATTGATATTGTCTTGTGTATAATCTTTATAGAGACATTTGGACAATGTATAACCCCTTCCGGTGCGTGCCATACTATTACGGCGCAGTGTCGGGCTGGGTGTATGTCCTCTCCACACAGGGAGGGTTTTTGCTGCAAATTGCAGCAACCACCCACTGGTAACACTTGTGGTCAGTGCTGTCAACCATCGTCCCCCGGGAGGTCATTGGGGGGGCAATCAGTTGCGATGACTGCAGGAAGGCTGCGCGAGACTCTGAGGCCTGGCATTCAGCCTGATCTCTCCCGGGAAAACTGCCATATACTGCAACACCCAACACCCACCCATAGCTTGTAAAAAAGTTGTACTTTAAGTTGAAATCACCTCTCGTACAAGTAAAATGGGAGCAATGAAAACATCATCTCATCCGGCAAAAAATGAGACCCTACACAGGTCTGTACTCTGTAGTATGAAAAAGTAATTGGTGACAGAACATGGGGAAATGAAGACATTTTTTTGCGTACAGAAGGTTTTAATTTTTGCCAATGTATTAAAACATATTAATTACATATATTAATTTGTTATCCACGTGATCGGAACGACCTGAAGAATAAAGCGAAGGTTTCATTTGGAATGAAAAGGGAAAGTTGTAAATACAGAGAGCACAAGAATAAGGCACAAATACATTTATTGTCAATTTCCCCACATGTGGACTTTGTTTCCAGCTTCCCAGTACATGGCATGGGCTATAAAATACCATCACTAGGAAATGCAATTTGTTACACAAAAAACAAGCCCTCGCACCGCTCTGTACGTGGAAAAATAAAAAGTTAAGGATTTTTGAAGGTGGAGAGCAAACAAACTAAAAAGGGTCCAGTCTGAGATCTTCTTCGTGTTTTAATAAAATACACAGAATACACAATAAGCCACATTATTAGTGACACTGGAGATAGATACAATGTAGGAGTTTATTTCAGTAATGGAGGTGTAACATGAGGGTCTGGAAAGTAATAGCATAAAATGAAGCAGAAAAGTTGTTATAGTGCAGGGAGGGACAGATTCTTATATTTAATTAGTTTTGTAAAAAAAAAAAAAGCAAAAAATTGTAGAAAAACAAAAACATCAAAAGATCAGACATAGAGCGATCATAGAGCCGGCCCCTATCAGCAATGAGCCATGGACAAGCGTCTATGGGACGAGCTGCATAGAAAGTTCTCTGTGGATCCACCATGGGAGATGGAAGCAGGAAGACGCCTGAAATGTCTCGTCCTGCAACGTCTTCCAGGAGTTGTGTCACGTCCTGGACTTATCTCCGGCGGCACAAGTCCAGGTCTTCTGCTATTCTTATACTGAACACAATGATAACGATGATGAGGACGATGGCCAGGCATATGGCGGTCACTGCCCCGATGGATGGAGAAGAAGGGGCAGCGCTCGCATCTTCACCGGAAATCCCTGCAAAGTACAAAGTATCTCAGAAGAAAGATGACAAATGCACCAGCAGTGCACCCACCACACAGTCCTCAGGAGTCACTACCTGGGGTCCGGTGGTGTCTGATACCCAGGAAAGGGACATCACGTGGATTTAGCATCTAAAGAACAACAGTCAAGTATAAAACGTTTCCCTAACTCTCCACTAAACTAAAACAACTAAAACAAGCATTTTGCGCATGCGCGGTGGACGTGTTAGGCGTACTACAAGTACCAGGAAGACCTGCTGAGTGGCTGGTAACTATATACACTCCAGAGTCACAGGTATATAGTTACCAGCCTCTCAGGAGGAACCAGGACTTCCTAGTACTTGTAGTACGCCTAACACACCCACCACGCATGCGCAAAACCGTGTTACTACGCAGGAACTCAATATTGTCCAGACCTCGTGGAAAATTGTGTCAGGGCCCATAGACATTGACTAAAGCTAATACCACTACCTGTAAGTACAAGTTTATAAGCCCAAACTATCCCAGTCCCGGCCTCTACGTGGATTGAGCGGAACGTTCGTGAGTTTTAATGTCTTTCTTATTAATATAAGACTCTGAACAGACTGGAAACCTCCAGCGTCTATGCGACTTATAAAACATCATATTGGGGGTCATTTACTAAGGGCCCGATTCGCGTTTTCCCGACGTGTTACCCGAATATTTCCGATTTCCACTGAATTGCCCCGGGTTTTTGGCGCACGCGATCGGATTGTGGCGCATCGGCGCTGGCATGCACGCGACGGAAATCGGGGGGCGTGGCCGAACGAAAACCCGACGGATTCGGAAAAACCGCCGCATTTAAAACAAAAAAAGTGTGGCTTGGGACGCGCTTACCTTCACTTGGTCCGGCTCGGTAAATTTCAGGGCATTCGGATGCTTTTCAGCGCAGCAGCGCCACCTGGTGGACGGCAGAGGAACTACCTTAGTGAATCCCGGCCGGACCCGAATCCTGTGCAGAGAACGCGCCGCTGGATCGCGAATGGGCCGGGTAAGTAAATCTGCCCCAGTGTGTGGATCTCAAACATTTACGCCTGAGACGTCTGAAATATAAATGCAACATCAATTGCAAACACTTTTATTTTTCTATTTTCTGGGATATTTAATGATGTGATTGTTATTAAATATATGAAATGTTATTGGACACAGATTTCTCTGCTGGGGCTCATTATACACCATTACATTATATGATTTCAGCTTTTCGGGTATCAGCCTGATGCAGAGCACAGTACAGAGTCTGTGACATCACTGGGGACACCCCGTACATCGTCTGCAGCATTTCGGGGGAGGGGGGGTCCCAGGGGGGGGGGTCCCATTGTATTATCATATAGAGGGATACGTCTGTGTCATACATTGGAAGGGCAGGTTGGTTTCCCCCTGATGTGTCCTTACAACGTGATGTGAACCCACCCTAAATTGGTTGTATTAAGTTTCTCACTGAAGTCAAGCTCTCCCCTGTCTCTAGTGTAATTGACAACTTTGCATCCAGGTTGTCCATCACATCAGAGAGTGTATTCTGAGCCAGGGAGAGCTTGACTTCAGTCCTGAGCTCTATGTCTCATTGACATTATATACACCCAATTTACATCTTCACGTTTATGGATGATGCTTGGTACTGGCAGTGTTTTCGTAGATTTATTGCTGCTGACAAGTTCCTTTAAGTTATCTCCATTGGAATATTCAGTACTGACCCAACCACATATAGAAGGAAAGAGCTAGATCCCAGAGATAAGAAAACCAAAGTGAACATCTGCAACAGATCCCTGCACAGAAATGTACAGGAAGCAAATAGATCACAAGAAGACGTTACACAGGCGCCAGCTCTTTACTTAGTACAATGGACGTTCCCTGTTATACAATGGGTTTTTGTAACTTGCCGCCTTCCAAAAGCTGTAACGTTGTCCTGTGTTCCTACACACAGCTGTACAGGAGCTTGTGAGCCGCCTGGTCCTATGACTTAGTCATTACTCATGAGGTGAAATCATAGGAAATACCCCAACTCCAACACATAGGAAGGCGATGATGAAACAGTGTAACAGCCTCCAGGAATTAGTTACAATGTAACACGGACATCAGATCGGGAGACGGAGCAAAGTATTTGCTGCATAGAAATCTGGTCTAATAATAAGTACGACTTACTGATCTGGTGGGTGACGTTGTCCCTCATACTGCTGTGCCCCACCTTACAGCTATAAGTGTCACCAGCTCCAGAGGTCACATTGAGGGATGAAGAGGTCAGATACGTTATATCAGGGAGGGGCAGGGTCACCCTCTCCATCATCTCCTCCGGGATCTCTTCTCCGTTCTTGTACCACATCATGAAGATGTCCTTGGGGTAATGTCCATAGGCTCGGCATGAGAGGCGAAGCCCAACATCGTCCATAGGAATCTGTGTCACCCGTATTACTGGCTCCTCTGTAACAGGGAAGACAAAGGTTAATATTCACAGATTTCATGACGCACAAGTTCTTATTGTTGTCATCCTTGGTCTTTTCATCGCACATTATAGCCACCGGGGAACATCATTCTGTTGGGTTTGATATGAATGGTGCAGTATTCCCTCCCTTTGTCCCCAAAATCATACAATAATGAAGAGATTCCTGAATATACGGTTTATATAAAGTTATTTTATTCATACAAAGGCTAAATATTCTTACTTGGAGTCAAACTGTGTACAAGAAGTAAAGTTCAGCTGCCAAACATACATATTAAAGGAAACCTATCACCCGAAATCTACCGATTAAGGAGCGGAGTAAGACCCCCATGTGCCCCGTGCTGTAGGAATATTATAGGTTCGGCTTCTTGGGGAATGGAGGATGTGTCCCTTCTGCTGCTTACAATATGTGGTTTCAGGACCTGCAAAGGTCCTGAAATGGCTCTTCTTTACATGTGTATTGAGAGCAGGAACAGATGTACTAGGATTTCATGGGTGAATGTAGCAGTGAACCTAAACTCTCTACTGCTCTGGGTCCCATCCACTAGGAATATCTCCATGCCAGGTCTAACACTCGTACTGACTTTGGGTGTTAAGAGACATTACTTGTAAGTGTCATGTTCTGCTGTGTAGCAGGTGACTGCGCCCCTAATGTTGCCCCCCATTTTGCTGAAGGTGGTGCTGCCTGATGCATGAGGCTCAACTTGCCTCCTGGCTGGTGCACCCTTGGGTGAAGGTCCTTCTCAGTAAAATATTAAAGAGAACCTGTCACCAGGGACCTCATTGTCACTAAAGACAGATGGTAAAAGCCCATGACACCTGCAGTGCACATCGGCCTCTCTGCTTTTCTAAGCATTTGCATTACAATATAATCGTGTGTTATAACTTACCTTGCATCCTGACAAAATCCTGGGGTAGTCACCGGGGTTGGGCTATGGTTTGGATGCATTTCAAAAAACAACATGTGCCTTGTCTGAGCTGTAGGCTGCCTCCATCTTTGTGCTCCTGTGCAGCTTGTCCCTCCCCCACTGATGTCATCTCACCAGACTGTGACCTCTGAGAAGGAGCAGGAGGTGGAGCTGTACAGGAGCACAAAGGCGGGGGCTAAGATTTGAGGAGTGAGTAACACAGACAAGTCACATGTTGTTTTTTGAAATGCACCCAAACCCAACCCCTGGGACTACCCCAGGATTTTGTCAGGATTTAGACAATTATACTGTAATGCAAATTCTTATAAAAAGCAGAGAGGCAGCTGTGCACTACAGGTGTAATTGGCTTCTGCAACCTGTCTTTAGTGAAAATGAGGTCCCTGGTGACAGGTTCCCTTTAAATGCGTGGTTTGGTTGACCATGGACCCCTAGAAGGTTTGGGCCTGAGCTATTGCCGTCTACTGGCTTTAGCCTCTGTTGTACTGTGGAGGGACTCCATACAGATTAGGGGAGCGTTGTCTATACGAGTCTCTGTAAGGAGAGCTCCTCCATCCTGTTTCCCGTAGTATTTTCCAGCCTTACCTCTCCTATAGAAGGTGCAGTTCCCCAGTGACAGCAGCTCGGTGATGTGGGGTATACAGGTGTTCACCAGGTTGTGCCGGATTCCTTGTAATATGGTGGAATTTGAGTTAAATCTCTTTGCAAATTTCTCGGCGCCCGGTGTCTCCGCTATGAAGTGCGCGGCCTCCATGTCCATATACATGAAGGGTTTCCCATCATAGTGGTAAGTGAATGTGCCCCGGACGGAGCCGTTCTGATGGAGCGAGCATCCAGCTAATACCTGGAGAACATGGAAGCCTGGAAACAGGAAAAGCATGCGGAGGGTTAGAATCCTGCAATGGGGCCGTAGCACTAACTGGACCGGGGCCACTTACCCTCCGTCTGCCCCAGGGATCTGGAGATGGTAAGTAGAAGGGTTTGTGCATTTTTCTGCACTTTATTAAAAAACCAACTTGCGTTCAGAAAAGATGAAAATGGACTTTGGAACCAGGAAACTTTAGGCTCCACCACCTCGCGGTCACTGTCATATCGCATGAGTGTGATGTCATCCAGGGCCCGGGTCATGCTGTATAGCGGGAGGTCATAGGTCGGCTCACTGGTCACAGTCACATAGAAATAGTGAGTGTGGAGACCTGCGTGATACATACAGGGGGGTAGTTACACCCAGATCACATCACATTACTATATACTGTATCTCACATGCCTTATACATGGTACAGGGGGGGAGTTACACCCAGATCACATCACATTACTATATACTGTATCTCACATGCCTTATACATGGTACAGGGGGGGAGTTACACCCAGATCACATCACATTACTATATACTGTATCTCACATGCCTTATACATGGTACAGGGGGGTAGTTACACCCAGATCACATCATATTACTATATACTGTATCTCACATGCCTTATACATGGTACAGGGGGGAGTTACACCAGATCACATCACATTACTATATACTGTATCTCACATGCCTTATACATGGTACAGGGGGGGGAGTTACACCCAGATCACATCATATTACTATATACTGTATCTCACATGCCTTATACATGGTACAGGGGGTAGTTACACCCAGATCACATCACATTACTATATACTGTATCTCACATGCCTTATACATGGTACAGGGGGGTAGTTACACCCAGATCACATCACATTACTATATATACTGTATCTCACATGCCTTATACATGGTACAGGGGGGTAGTTACACCCAGATCACATCACATTACTATATATACTGTATCTCACATGCCTTATACATGGTACAGGGGGGGAGTTACACCAGATCACATCACATTACTATATATACTGTATCTCACATGCCTTATACATGGTACAGGGGGGGAGTTACACCAGATCACATCACATTACTATATATACTGTATCTCACATGCCTTATACATGGTACAGGGGGGGAGTTACACCCAGATCACATCACATTACTATATATACTGTATCTCACATGCCTTATACATGGTACAGGGGGGGGGGTTACACCCAGATCACATCACATTACTATATACTGTATCTCACATGCCTTATACATGGTACAGGGGGGTAGTTACACCCAGATCACATCACATTACTATATATACTGTATCTCACATGCCTTATACATTAGTGGACATTGGTCGTCTATAAGAACCAGGATAATCGCCGAAGTTTTATCATCTGAGTAGAGAAGACCAAAGGACCCCTATAACTATCATGTGGTCTGTTGGGGTTACACAGGGTTGGACTGGACCACCAGACTACCAAAGGATCCTCCAAGGGGCCCAGGCTCTAGTACAGTGGTGGCGAACCTATAGCACTGGTGCCAGAGGTGGCACTCAGAGCCCTTTCTGTGGGCCCCCAGGCCATTGACCCCAAGACAGAGCTCACCAAACAGGACCAAATCCACCGAATCTTCCTGCAGTCCCAGGCAACTTATGAGATGCTGCTCTCAGTGCTATTTTAAAGCGACACTTCATTGTCTGTTTGGAACTGCAGTAAAAGTGAGAAAGTGTTGATAGAACTGCAATATCTTTGTAGGTCATCCTACCGGACCCTCCATTCTTACTGTACAGAGAGACCCTGGTGAGAAGCTACAATGAGAGTCTGAATGTGCTCTCCTTCTTTCAACTGTATTGGTGGCCTCAAGGGGCCGATACGATTGATAGATGTTGAAGAGCAGGTAGCAATAAGTTACTGCTTAAAATGAAATGTTGGCACTTTGCGGTAAATAAGTCGATTTTGGTTATAGTTTGGGCACTCGGTCTCTTAAAGGTTCACCGTCACTGCTCTAGTACAATAATGGTGCCCAATATTAGCCAACTCAATTTAAAGAATATTGTGGTCTATCTTCTAGAAGATGAAGGGTTTTGGTCAGGGTGCGACTAGGAGAGGCTTGACTCGAAGACTTCTGTATGTGGCTCCCCTTCTTCTTAAACATAAAAAATTCATATTTACTGTATATATACATATTATATACATACATAAGGTATGCACACATCACAAACATACATACACTATATACACATCACACACACATAAATGCAGGATATACAAATCACAAACATACATACACTATATACATATCATATACACACACTATATACAGATACATGCAGGATATACACATCACATACACATACATACAGTATATACATATATACACACACTAGATACACATACATGCAGGGTATACACATCACATATACAAACATGCAGGATATACACATCACACATACAAACATGCAGGATATACACATCACACATACAAACATGCAGGATATACACATCTCATATACAAACATGCAGGGTATACACTTCACATACACATGCATGCAGTATATAAATATATACACACACTAGATACACATACATGCAGGGTATACACATCACACATACAAACATGCAGGATATACACATCACACATACAAACATGCAGGATATACACATCATATACACATACATGCAGGATATACACATCACATATACATACATGCAGGATATACACATCACATATACAAACATGCAGGATATACACATCACATATACAAACATGCAGGATATACACATCACACATACAAACATGCAGGATATACACATGATATACACATACATGCAGGATATACACATTACATATACATACATGCAGGCTATACACATCACATAAATATACATGCAGGATATACACATCATATACACATACATGCAGGATATACACATCACATATACAAACATGCAGGATATACACATCACATAAACATACATGAAGGATATACACATCACATATACAAACATGAAGAATATACACATCACATATACATACATGCAGGATATACACATCACATACACATACATGCAGGATATACACATCACATACACATACATGCAGGATATACACATCACATAAACATACATGCAAGATATACACATCACATAAACATACATGCAGGATATACACATCACATACACATACATGCAGGATATACACATCACATAAACATACATGCAGGATATACACATCACATATACATACATGCAGGATATACACATCACATATACATACATGCAGGATATACACATCACACATACAAACATGCAGGTTATACACATCACATATACATACATGCAGGATATACACATCACATATACAAACATGCAGGATATACACATCACAAGCATACATACACTATATACATATCATATACACACACTATATACAGATACATGCAGGATATATACATCACATACACATACATACAGTAAATACATATATACACACACTAGATACACATACATGCAGGGTATACACATCACATATACAAACATGCAGGATATACACATCACACATACAAACATGCAGGATATACACATCACACATACAAACATGCAGGATATACACATCACACATAAAAACATGCAGGATATACACATCACACATAAAAACATGCAGGATATACACATCACACATACAAACATGCAGGATATACACATCTCATATACAAACATGCAGGGTATACACATCACATATACAAACATGCAGGATATACACATCACATACACATGCGTGCAGTATATAAAAATATACACACACTAGATACACATATATGCAGGGTATACACATCACACATACAAACATGCAGGATATACACATCACACATACAAACATGCAGGATATACACATCATATACACATACATGCAGGATATACACATCACATATACATACATGCAGGATATACACATCACATCTACATACATGCAGGATATACACATCACATACACATACATGCAGGATATACACATCACATATACAAACAGGCAGGATATACACATCACATATGCAAACATGCAGGATATACACATCACATATACATACATGCAGGATATACACATCACATATACATACATGCAGGATATACACATCACATACACATACATGCAGGATATACACATCACATACACATACATGCAGGATATACACATCACATACACATACATGCAGGATATACACATCACATATACATACATGCAGGATATACACATCACATACACATACATGCAGGATATACACATCACATATACAAACATGCAGGATATACACATCACATATACAAACATGCAGGATATACACATGATATACACATACATGCAGGATATACACATGATATACACATACATGCAGGATATACACATGATATACACATACATGCAGGATATACACATCACATATACAAACATGCAGGATATACACATCACATATACAAACATGCAGGATATACACATGATATACACAAACATGCAGGATATACACATGATATACACATACATGCAGGATATACACATCACATATACATACATGCAGGATATACACATCACATACACATACATGCAGGATATACACATCACATATACATACATGCAGGATATACACATCACATATACATACATGCAGGATATACACATCACATACACATACATGCAGGATATACACATCACATATACATACATGCAGGATATACACATCACATACACATACATGCAGGATATACACATCACATACACATACATGCAGGATATACACATCACATATACATACATGCAGGATATACACATCACATACACATACATGCAGGATATACACATCACATATACAAACATGCAGGATATACACATCACATATACAAACATGCAGGATATACACATGATATACACATACATGCAGGATATACACATCACATAAACATACATGCAGGATATACACATCACATACACATACATGCAGGTTATACACATCACACATACAAACATGCAGGATATACACATCACATATACATACATGCAGGATATACACATCACATATACAAACATGCAGGATATACACATTACATATACAAACAAGCAGGATATACACATCACATACACATACATGCAGAATATACACATCACATAAATATACATGCAGGATATACACATCATATACACATACATGCAGGATATACACATCACATATACAAACATGCAGGATATACACATCACATAAACATACATGAAGGATATACACATCACATATACAAACATGCAGGATATACACATCACATATACATACATGCAGGATATACACATTACATACACATATATGCAGGATATACACATCACATACACATACATGCAGGATATACACATCACATAAACATACATGAAGGATATACACATTACATACACATACATGCAGGATATACACATCACATAAACATACATGCAGGATATACACATCACATATACAAACATGCAGGATATACACATTACATATACATACATGCAGGATATACACATCACATAAACATACATGCAGGATATACACATCACATATACATACATGCAGGATATACACATCACACATACAAACATGCAGGATATACACATCACATAAACATACATGCAGGATATACACATCACATATACATACATGCAGGATATACACATCACACATACAAACATGCAGGATATACACATCACATATACATACATGCAGGATATACACATCACATATACAAACATGCAGGATATACACATCACATAAACATACATGGAGGATATACACATCACATATACAAACATGCAGGATATACACATCACATATACATAC
Source organism: Engystomops pustulosus (assembly GCF_040894005.1). Taxonomy (NCBI): domain Eukaryota; kingdom Metazoa; phylum Chordata; class Amphibia; order Anura; family Leptodactylidae; genus Engystomops; species Engystomops pustulosus. Next base: position 2,861,499 of record NC_092419.1, read on the forward strand.
ATGAAGGATATACACATCACATATACAAACATGCAGGATATACACATCACATATACATACATGCAGGATATACACATCACATATACAAACATGCAGGATATACACATCACATTTACAAACATGCAGGATATACACATCACATATACATACATGCAGGATATACACATCACATATACATACATGCAGGATATACACATCACACATACAAACATGCAGGATATACACATGATATACACATACATGCAGGATATACACATCACACATACAAACATGCAGGATATACACATCACATATACATACATGCAGGATATACACATCACATATACAAACATGCAGGATATACACATCACATAAACATACATGCAGGATATACACATCACATATACAAACATGCAGGATATACACATCACATATACATACATGCAGGATATACACATCACATATACAAACATGCAGGATATACACATCACACATACAAACATGCAGGATATACACATGATATACACATACATGCATGATATACACATCACATATACATAACATGCAGGATATACACATCACACATACAAACATGCAGGATATACACATCGCACATACAAACATGCAGGATATACACATGATATACACATACATGCAAGATATACACATCACATATACATAACATGCAGGATATACACATCACATATACATACATGCAGGATATACACATCACATATACATACATGCAGGATATACACATCACATACACATACATGCAGGATATACACATCACATACACATACATGCAGGATATACACATCACATACACATACATTCAGGATATACACATTACATACACATACATGCAGGATATACACATCACATATACATACATGCAGGATATACACATCATATACACATACATGCAGGATATACACATCACATACACATACATGCAGGATATACACATCACATATACATACATGCAGGATATACACATCACATACACATACATTCAGGATATACACATTACATACACATACATTCAGGATATACACATTACATACACATACATGCAGGATATACACATCACATATACATACATGCAGGATATACACATCATATACACATACATGCAGGATATACACATCACATACACATACATGCAGGATATACACATCACATACACATACATTCAGGATATACACATTACATACACATACATGCAGGATATACACATCACATATACATACATGCAGGATATACACATCATATACACATACATGCAGGATATACACATCACATACACATACATGCAGGATATACACATTACATACACATACATGGAGGATATACACATCACATATACATACATGCAGGAAATACACATCACATACACATACATGCAGGATATACACATTACATACACATACATGGAGGATATACACATCACATACACATACATGCAGGATATACACATCACATACACATACATGCAGGATATACACATTACATACACATACATGGAGGATATACACATCACATATACATACATGCAGGATATACACATCACATACACATACATTCAGGATATACACATTACATACACATACATGCAGGATATACACATCACATATACATACATGCAGGATATACACATCATATACACATACATGCAGGATATACACATCACATACACATACATGCAGGATATACACATCACATACACATACATTCAGGATATACACATTACATACACATACATGCAGGATATACACATCACATATACATACATGCAGGATATACACATCATATACACATAACATGCAGGATATACACATCACATACACATACATTCAGGATATACACATTACATACACATACATGCAGGATATACACATCACATATACATACATGCAGGATATACACATCATATACACATACATGCAGGATATACACATCACATACACATACATGCAGGATATACACATCACATATACATGCATGCAGGATATACACATCACATACACATACATTCAGGATATACACATTACATACACATACATGCAGGATATACACATCACATATACATACATGCAGGATATACACATCATATACACATACATGCAGGATATACACATCACATACACATACATGCAGGATATACACATCACATACACATACATTCAGGATATACACATTACATACACATACATGCAGGATATACACATCACATATACATACATGCAGGATATACACATCATATACACATACATGCAGGATATACACATCACATACACATACATGCAGGATATACACATTACATACACATACATGGAGGATATACACATCACATATACATACATGCAGGATATACACATCACATACACATACATGCAGGATATACACATTACATACACATACATGGAGGATATACACATCACATACACATACATGCAGGATATACACATCACATACACATACATGCAGGATATACACATTACATACACATACATGGAGGATATACACATCACATATACATACATGCAGGATATACACATCACATACACATACATTCAGGATATACACATTACATACACATACATGCAGGATATACACATCACATATACATACATGCAGGATATACACATCATATACACATACATGCAGGATATACACATCACATACACATACATGCAGGATATACACATCACATACACATACATTCAGGATATACACATTACATACACATACATGCAGGATATACACATCACAGATACATACATGCAGGATATACACATCATATATACATACATGCAGGATATACACATCACATACACACATTCAGGATATACACATTACATACACATACATGCAGGATATACACATCACATATACATACATGAAGGATATACACATCACATACACATAGATGCAGGATATACACATCACATACACATAGATGCAGGATATACACATCACATACACATACATGCAGGATATACACATCACATAAACATACATGCAGGATATACACATCACATATACATACACGCAGGATATACACATCACATACACATACATGAAGGATATACACATCACATATACATACATGCAGGATATACACATCACACATGTATATACATTTACAGAAAATACATTTAAGTTGAATTTGTATGTAAGTCTGAACAGGTAAATTTATTTTTGTCCCTGGGACAAGTGGAATTTCAAAAATTTTGGTTATCCTGCGAAGAAATGATAACAATAAGCCATTTTGCCGATACCTTACACTGGATTATTGTGGCCTGGGGGGAATCCAGAGGTACGTCTGTAACTAGGGGTCGTTTGTAAATTGGGAGTCCTTACAGGACACCTACCACCAGGATGAAGGATTGTAAACCAAGCACTGACATACTGGTGAGCACCCCTCTGCCAGGATCTGCTCTTCTTTAGGCTTCCTATGTCCTTGTTTTTTAGAAAAAAAAAGCTTTACGAACTATGCAAATGAGCCTCAGGGGCTTCAGTCTCCTTTTGCTTTAATTTGGATAATTTTAAAAAGCCCTTTTCTTGTAGAAACCAGAGCATAAGAAGCTAAAAACAGAGCAGATCCGGCCAAAAGGGGCGCACACCAGGATGTCAGTGCTGGGTTTACAGTCCTTCATCCTGGTGGTAGATTTCCTGTATAGAGCTCTGCGTTCCCGTCACTGTGTAGATACATGACGTTCTAGCTGCCGGTCACCACCCAAGGCTCAGGACAGAGTAACACGGTGTATATCACCTGTATCACCTGAAATGAGAAACTTATTTATTGCATTATCCGATTCTATCGCCCGACAATCGTGAGGTCTGCACATTCTACTGTCTACAGAGATTTTATATGATAACTAAACTGTCCGGATATTAAAGCAGGAAGCTCAGAGACACCAGGGAATGACTGCGACCATCAGAAGAAGCTCCGGTCACTGGAGTAACTTTACCTGCAGAAGTGATGGACCAGGTGAGGAGCAGGACCTCGGGCAGAACCCATCCACTCATCCTGCTGCAGCCTCCTCGTCTTCCTCAGGACTGGCGCAGCTTATACTCTGATACCACAGTCTCTACGTCCAGGAGCCTTGAGCTGTGTCTCCACATGACCTGAAGATTAGAAAAATAATATCTTTAATTTCTACATCGGATCAGATGAACCTGTGAAACCTAAAGCAGGTCCAAGACAGAAAGGGTTAATTTATATCAGTACTAAATCCATAAAGCCAATAACAAAAGAAACAAAACTGGAAGGCGGTGCTCCTGAAATGTCTTAATTCTATTCTTAAAGGGGTTTTCCTCCCATGAAAACAAGTTATCAGAAATATACAGAAGATAACAAAATAACACATTCCCTAATTCCCTGCAATGCACAGATGTCATTCCAACCTGTCTCTATCAGTCCTGGGATATAGAATTTTGGTTGCCTGGAGGATCCTATGGTAAATCTTCTGACTATGGTCGGATTCTTCTCATGAATAGCTTCTCTTGTCTGCACACTGCGGTGCTCTCTGCCTCCTGCCCCTCCCCCATGTATTACAAGACCAGCTCAGACACAGGCACTTCCTGCCGGCAAGCAGCAGTGTGCAAAGACTATTAGCTAGAGACAGGTAGGTTTTTTATAGGAGAGCTGACTGCGTGTTTTATTGATTAGGTGAGGGAGCAGAGCTGAGAATGTCATTGTGTGTTATATCCATCTCATGAATCTCATCATCTCTGATCTGTCTCATCTCTCTTTCTATGTGTCAGATACTAGTGAATGTACAGAAGATAAATGAAAGTGTATATTAACCCTGTACCCTGATAATCTAAGCACATTGTCAGCACACGGCATCTCACAGTACAGAGGGATCATGAAGTGTCTGCTCAGAGAGTCCCCACTCACACTCTGGAACACTGCTGTGCTCCAGAGGAACAAGACCGTGTCAGCTTCAGCTCCACCTGTTAGATTAATTCTGGGGTATAAAGCGACAGGTAAGTATTATCTGCCCCGATCACAATCTCATCTGCCTTATTCTCCACACACTTCAATAACAGGTAAGTGGTAATCATCACCTCTTAGAGCAGTTATCAGTCTGTACTGTCTTGTAGCTGGGGCTATGCTCCTGGCGGAGGGGGCTGTTGGGAAACTTACCTGCTCACTTGTGGTAGGTTGAATCTTGGACGCGGATCCTTGCAGTACAGAGGCCGGTAGGATTGGCGCAGCTCCTGCTCCTCTCACTCTCTTGTATAATGAATATCTATAATTCCTAAAGTATCACATTCACCTGCATCGTGTGAAATGTTACTACTCACCTGCTCCTTCAGGTACAAAATGGAAATGGAGCTCAGGGCAGTTTATAAAAATTCTAAAAACCAAAAAAAGCTCCATATTCGTAACTGTGCTGTTTCTTTGGTCTTTCCATAACCTACAAATACAATAATACAGAGGATCACAAAGAGAGAGACAATCTTATCATTGATGTGTGTGCAGCATGGCTGCCGGGGGCAACAAGGTGGGTTTATGGCCTAGAGGTGCAGGGCTCTTACTTTGCGCCCTAGGATGTCACATTGGCCTTATTCTTGATGGTGTTGACCGACATCAATCTGGACTGAAAGTGATGCAGTGAGGGGACTGTAAGGATCCCGCTGGGGCACCCCGGGTGGTAACGGCCCAGGCTGATGGTACAAAGGAGGCATTAATGATAAAGACACAAGCTCAGACAGATGATTCAAACTCACAATTCTTTATCTCGACAAGACTCCACCAGTAGCGGTACAGCAGACAGTGCAGCACCCTGGTAGAAAGCAGGCCTCAGGCAGGGCTGGCTGAGTGCAGGCCATAGCTGAGGCCTGGATGACTCCTTAGGGCTGGAGGCCGTGTTTCATGAGATACATCCCTGAATCGGGGGCTAGATAAATCAGATACAACTCTGCAGTGATGGTCCCCAGACTGTCCCCTTCATAGGGGCTAAATCTCAACATGTCTGTCCCCCACCAACTGTCCACTCCGCAGTAACCACGGAGGAAATGCCATTTGTCACCTTTGAGTTCTCCCTTATAGCAGGTTCTGGATGAAACAGCCAATAGGAAGCTCCTCCTTATCCACAGTTTAGTTCATGGGGTTTCACCATTACTGGTTCCTGCAGCCAATGCCGGGCGGATCGGCAGGAACTTTACCAGGGGAGGATAAAAGTAAGAGTTTTGTATTAGTGGCCAATCCCTTTAACCATGGGTTGTATAGGCCATGTGATACTCATGCAGGGTATATGGGATTTATCTGAGATTGCTGAGGGAAATTATTATCAGTAGTTCTGATTAATGGGCAGATATGATACAGATATTATTCATCAATGTATTGATTGTTCTTTATCATATGAATGATTTGGGGATCAGATAAGAGGCCATTAACCCCTTAGCGATGTGCGATGTATCTGTACGTTACACGTGGGCTGCGGGTGCCCGGAGGGGTCAATTCACCCCCTTTCCCTAGAACTGATATAAATATAAATAAACAGTATAAATCATAAACACATCAGGTATCTCCACGTCCCAAAATGTCCGATCTATCAAAATATAATAACTTGTTTACTCCGTGTTTAACCCCAAAACGGAAATTAGCGCCCAAAGTCGAAAATTATTAAAAATTCAATAAAAAGTGATCAAAAGGTCGTACAGTCCTTAACCCTTTCCCGACCCGTGATGTAATAGCACAATGTTTCATTATCAGGAATAGACAATCATTTGTATCTTGTGAGGGATTTCCGGGTGGACAGCACTTACCTGCCATGGGGGAGCCCTGAATGTGATGTATAATACAGACAATGCCCGTCCTGTCCATCTCTGCTGAGTGATAAGAAGATCCGATCAGACAGAACCGAGATGGAGGAACCTTCCTTCTTATTTACTCACCACAAATATCCCAGATACATGATCCGTCCTGGAATGTTATAGTGTTATAATAAGTAAATATACAACGCTACATTGATAAAATGATACATCTATTCATATGGAGAATATATACTTGAAATAACTAGGAGACTTAACCCCTTGTACTCCCCATGCTTCCATTTTTCAGTTTCCCAGAACAGACTATTAAATGGCACCACTAGAAAGTGTAATAGTCGTGTAAAAAACAAGTCCTCATGCTGCTTTCCATTTGGAAAATAAAGTTATGGAATTTGGAACACATGAGGTAAAAATGGAAACGAAAATGTAAAATATTATCTCACTTCATCTGACAACAAAATAGCCAAATAAAGCGCACAGTCCAACAAAAGTGAGCAGCGCGACCCTTAGTAAATGAGCCCCGATATGTTTACACCTCATATCCTGGTGATGCCATCTATTGGATGTGGATCCCCCAGATATTAATAACAGTGTAATCGCCTGCGGACTACTCTTACATCATCCTAGAAGGAATGTGGCCAGACATGGGGACGGCTTCATATAACAGCGGGTCGGTTCTGTTATGGTTTGGGCAGATCTGAGCCTGAACCAGTTTTACCAGTTGGGAGGTTGGAGGCTCTAAAGGATTAAGAGAGATTTTATTGTGTTTTGTTATTGCAATTTATGCAAAACCAGAAGTTGTTAAAAAATGATCAAAACAGGAACAATGTCAGTGTCCATGTAATAGAGCAAAACACGATTCTCTTGTTCCTCTGAGCAGTAATTCTTTAGAGATTTGTATTTGTTACATGTTATTATTTTTGCTGACACCTGGTTTGTATATATGAATGGGTTAACTTATTGGGGCTTATTTACTAAGGGTCCCGCAGCCGCATTTCCATCTGGTTGTCCCCTAGGACAGGTATTTAGCAGGCGATTGTGTCACGCGCGATCAGACTGTGGTGCAGCGGCGCCGGCGAGGCGCAAAATCGGGGGACAGCTGGGGGACGATCAGACGGATTCGGACTGAGCGCAGGATTTAACTTAAAAATTGTGTCGCAATCCATGCACTTATATGCAACAGGGAGAAGAAGGTGAACTCCGGGGACCTGAGCGGGGAAGCGACACATGCAGGATATCGGGCGCACGATCTTAGTGACTCCCCGCACAGCGCATTATACACGGACAATGCACTTACATGCACCAGGAAGAAGAAGGTGAACTCCGGGGACCTGAGCGGGGAAGCGACACATGCAGGATATCGGGTGCAGGATCTTAGTGACTCCCCGCACAGCACATTATACACGGACAATGCACTTACATGCACCAGGAAGAAGAAGGTGAACTTCGGGGACCTGAGCGGGGAAGTGACGCATGCAGGATATCGGGCGCAGGATCTTAGTGACTCCCCGCACAGCGCATTATACACGGACAATGGACTTACATGCACCAGGGAGAAGAAGGTGAACTCCAGGGACCTGAGCGGGGAAGCGACACATGCAGGATATCGGGCGCAGGATCTTGGTGACTCCCCGCACAGCGCATTATACACGGACAATGCACTTACATGCACCAGGAAGAAGGTGAACTCCGGGGACCTAAGCGGGGAAGAGACACATGCAGGATATCGGGAGCAGGATCTTAGTGACTCCCCGCACAGCGCATTATACACGGACAATGCACTTACATGCACCAGGAAGAAGAAGGTGAACTCCAGGGACCTGAGCGGGGAAGTGACACATGCAGGATATCGGGTGCAGGATCTTAGTGACTCCCCGCACAGCGCATTATACACGGACAATGCACTTACATGCACCAGGAAGAAGAAGGTGAACTCCAGGGACCTGAGCGGGGAAGTGACACATGCAGGATATCGGGTGCAGGATCTTAGTGACTCCCCGCACAGCGCATTATACACGGACAATGCACTTACATGCACCAGGAAGAAGAAGGTGAACTCCTGGGACCTGAGTGGGGAAGTGACACATGCAGGATATCGGGAGCACGATCTTAGTGATTCCCCACACAGCGCATTATACACGGACAATGTACTTACATGCACCAGGAAGAAGGTGAACTCTGGGGACCTGAGCGGGGAAGCGACACATGCAGGATATCAGGGGAAGGATCTTAGTGACTCCCCCCACAGCACAGTATACACGGACAATGCACTTACATGCACCAGGAAGAAGAAGGTGAACTCCGGGGACCTGAGCGGGGAAGCGACACATGCTGGATATCGGGAGCACGATCTTAGTGACTCCCCGCACAGCACATTATACATGGACAATGCACTTCAGGTGAACTCCTCCGGACGGGTAAGTAAATGTGCCCCTGAATGTTATTGTACTGGTTCCAGGAACTTATTTGGCTGGTAAATGTTAATCTTTTTTTAAAAGTATTTATTTTTGCAAATTTTTGGAAATTTTTTTTTAACAATTACAATAAACAAAACCAAAGAACAAGATTGTCTGTTACATACTTTCTTCCCCACAATACAGAATAATTGAATAGCATCCGTGGTAACGAACAGGATCTTATTGCGTTCCAATATTAACTAAGGGATATACCGCGATAAGTGACAGCAGATAATGTAACCAGACATCTTGATACAACACAAATAACTATTGACACATATGCAACACCCTCGCCGATGTAATGGCAAGGTAGTGCTTGCGAATACGTCCCACTTGTAGGTAACACCACATTACACTACATGGTCCTTATAGGATCAAGGGGAAATTGCAGTGGTTAATCCTGCCTGGCAAGGCAGATGTTAATCTGTGATGTAATTATGTCCACCAATGTCTGTGTTACATCCTGTCTTTGTGCACTGAGAGGTAATTGGAGGAGCAGCCACCACCTGACCAAAGGGAGGTAATAAAACCTCTGGTCAGGAATGTTCTAGAGAAGTCTCTCTCAAGAGAGAGAAGGGAGCAGTCTCTCCCAGAAGGGAGAATAGACCGGTCCTAGTCAGGCCCTCTGGGTCTGTAGGACACCAGCAGAGAGTAGTTAGCTGAGCAGCAGCTCAGAGTCTCTAGCACACCAGACCAGTGCAGGAAGAGCCTAGCCCCTGCCTGAAGTGGAAGATTAGACTAGAGCTAGTGTAGTGAGGAAAAGGGGTATCATTCCTACCTTCAAGGGTGATACCTGAAGAGATCCAGGACCGAGCTGAAGCCTCCTCTAAGGACACAGCTGCCTCCCAGCCTGCCCTATACATCCAGGCTGGTGAACTACATCCTGTGGCTCCCTCCAAATACCTCTCCAGTACTCCACCATCTTGTTAAAGGCATGTTGCTGATGTTCCTGTGGTTGCAATAAACGAACTGTAAGTTGTTTTCTTCAACTTCTGTCTCCGTCTGGTCCCTGCTACTACAACTACCATCATCACCGGCACCCTGTCCATCACCCAGAGACTCACACTCGGGACATTAAGGGGCTGCCCCAGGGAGATCCGCTATAGCAGCCGCTCCCTCATCTTTTCTTGCCAACACCACCCTGCTGGAGACCTGCCAGGCTGTAGGACAGCCCTCCGGTTCCCCCCGTACCAAGCACCGTGACAACAGCGTGCTTAGGCCGCAACCGCCAGCCACTCCGGTACAGCGGGCCCCGGCCGTCCCCAGGCCTCCCCTTTAAGGCTAGGCCCCGGTGGGGGATGTTGCACATAGACAATCAGTCACACACACACACACATACCAGCACGCTCAGTCTCCTTCATCATGGAGAGGAGTATATACCACATGTGATTATAAGGCAGTATGGGGAGTCACACACACACACACACACACACACACACACACACACACACATACCAGCACGCTCAGTCTCCTTCATCATGGAGAGGAGTATATACCACATGTGATTATAAGGCAGTATGGGGAGTCTCACACACACACACACACACACACCAGCACGCTCAGTCTCCTTCATCATGGAGAGGAGTGTATATCACATGTGATTATAGGGCAGTATGAGGAGTCACACACACACACACACACACACACCAGCACGCTCAGTCTCCTTCATCATGGAGAGGAGTATATATCACATGTGATTATAAGGCTGTATGGGGAGTCACACACACACACACACACCAGCACGCTCAGTCTCCTTCATCATGGAGAGGAGTATATATCACATGTGATTATAAGGCAGTATGGGGAGTCGCGCACCATCTGGACCAGATGCGATCAAACTTCTGGGGACACTTCCTGTTGGTATACAGGGATCGGTGGTGGGGGATGACACTTAATGAGTAATATCCATCTTTTTAATGGAGGGGGCTCCTGGTCCTTCCAGGTCATCACCACCACTTTTCGGGCGTAGTACAAGACAAACCTAAAGAAAATTTTGTCATAGTGGCCATTGATGACTTCATTTATGATACCGAGGAGACACACAGAGGGAGACAGTAATCGTGGGAAATCAAAGTGTACATTTAGGAACTCCAGCACTTTGGACCAGAAGACATGGACCCTAGGGCAGGACCAGACACAATGCAGGAAGGATCCGACTTCAGCCTGACAGCGAAAGCAAAGATCATTGGGCATTGCTCCCATATGGAATAGTCTAGCAGGGGTGAAGTATACTCGATGGAGGAATTTAGATTGGATCAGGAAGTCCCTCGCGCTCACTACAGATGTGAAGTAGGACAGTTCGACCTCCCTCCAGTCATCATCTGACAGGTCAGGGATATCCTGTCTCCAGCGTTCACAGGCTCTATCAAACGGTCTGGACTTTTGCTCTTGTAGGAGAGCATAGCACTGAGTGAGTGGCTTAGGGAGGTCCGGGGTACTCATCAGAGTCTCTAGTTTGGAGAATTTCACTGTCAGGCTGAAGGAGCCGAATTGGGCTTTGAATGCGTGTCGCAGTTGCGTGTAATGGAAGCTGGCCGTATCGGGTACAGTATGTCTCTCCCTTAACTCGTTAAAGCTGAGTAATTCTGCTTCCGGGGATAAGAGCTGGCCTACAAATTTCACCCCCGCCGCCCCCCACATTGTCCAGCCCGGGAGGGAGAGGAAGTGAGAAAGCCACGGATTGAGCCACAATGGAGTCCTAGGCGAGAGAGGGGGAGAGCTGTTTAGCTCTACCAGGGATTGTGCCCTACGCCAGCACACCGCTACCGTACGTAGGGGGAGTGGGGTATCAGATGGGGACTTATACCTGTACAGCAAGTTCGTAAGGGCCTCGTAGGAACCTACCAGGGCACCAGCCAGTGCAGTAGCTGCATTACCCATGTCTATATCTATCCACCACTGAGCATATACTAGCTGGGAAGCCAGGTAATAAAGATACAGATCCGGGGCAGCCAGTCCACCCCTAGACTTGGGAGCCTGAAGCAGCGCTAGACTGAATCGCGGGGCGCTACTCTGCCAGTAGAAGGACCTGAGAATGCCGTATAAGCGTTTGAACAGACTCTTAGGAAGCAGTATAGGACAAGCATGGAAAAGGTATAGAAATTTGGGGAGGAAGATCATTTTGAATATATTAATACGCCCGTATAGGGACAAGGGGAGAGTGGACCAGGCTTTTAGGCGCGATTCCGTTGCAGCTATCAGGGGTGTGATGTTTAACTCCGTATATGCCTGGACCTTGCGTGACACCTGGACTCCCAGATATTTAAAGGTGGACACCACCTGGACTGGGACGGGAAGGGAGTGTACCCCTATATCTGATAAGGGAAAGAGGGCCGATTTGTCCCAGTTAACCCGGAGACCTGAGAACCCCCCATAGCGTTCTATCAGGGACAGAAGGGATTCCAGAGAGGGGCCCACATCTCCAAGATATACAAGTGTATCATCAGCATAGAGAGATACCTTCTCAATAATAGTACCTCTAGTTATGCCCTTAATGCCCTCAGAGTGACGGATCGCCACAGCAAGGGGCTCAATGGCAAGTGCGAAGAGGAGGGGAGATAGTGGGCAACCCTGTCTAGTGCCCCTGGCCATAGGGAGAGTAGGTGAGATATTAAGATTGGTCCTTACCCTAGCCCTAGGGTCGTTATACAATAACCTAACCAGTGCTGTGAAGCGAGGGCCAATACCCAGCCTGGGCAAGAGGGTCCACAAATAGGGCCACTCCACAGAATCAAACGCCTTGCAATTATCTAAGGATAATATAAACCCAGGGTCTGAAGACTTCTCTGCCTCTGCTATATTCAGGTGCAGTCTTTGTATATTTATGTCAGTTCCCCTCCCAGGCATAAAGCCTGTCTGGTCCGGGTGAACCAAGGATAATATTACTTTATTAAGCCTTGTTGCCAGAATTTTTGCTAGTATTTTAACATCTGAGTTTAGGAGGGAAATTGGACGGTATGAGTCGGGATGCAGAGGGTCCTTACCAGGCTTGGGAAGAACTACAATAAGGGCCTCTTGCATAGAATCAGGGAGGGAACCGCTGTCGAGCGCATCGGAGTACAGGCTAAGGAGATGGGGGACCAGAGTCTCACAGTTATCCCTATAGCACTCACCTCCCAGCCCATCAAGTCCAGGAGTCTTACCGGGGGGCAACGATTGGATGGCCAGTTCCACCTCCTCCGCCGAGAGCGGGGCATCAAGCTCCGATGACTGTGCCTGTGTGAGCCTCCAAAGTGGAAGACTGTCAAGGAATCTGGAAATCTCGACGGAAGAGGCGGACAATCTGGAGCTGTAAAGAGAAGAGTAGAATTCGTGAAAAACCATGTTTATGGCCCGGGGTTCTGTGTTCAAGGCTCCGCTACTGTCAAGGATAGATGGAACGGAAGCACAGGGGCGTTCAGCCCGCGAGAGATATGCAAGCAGCTTCCCATTTTTATCTCCGAATTCAAAGATGGACGCTTCCCTGGCTTGCAGGCGCTTGCTGGTGCGCTCCTTCACTACAGCTAAATGGTTCCTCTGCGCCTGAGCCCAAGTCTTTTTATTCCCCGGAGTAGGTTTCTCTAGATACTCCTTTTCTGCAGTCACCAGAGCGGCGGTCAACCTCTCCTCCTGCGCATTTAAGGACTTCCTATGGCCAGCTACCCCCGACATGAATGCTCCCCGCACCGAGGACTTGTACGAGTCCCAGACTAGAAGAGGATCAGGATGGGTTGAGTGTACGTCCCAGAACTCGCCGTGCGCTGCCCTAACAGTACTCTGGACTGCTGGGGATAGGAGCCAAGCCGGGTGCAGGCGCCATAAGCGGGAGTCGCTTGGGGGGCCTATAAGGAGACTAATGAACAAGGCGGAGTGGTCTGATGCACTGCGCGGGCAATAGGATACTTGATCAACGTGCTGCATCATATCAGGGGAGACAAAGGCCAGATCAATCCGAGAGAAGCTCTTGTGCACAGAGGAATAGAATGAATATTCTCTCTCTTGAGGATGTTTACTACGCCAAACATCGGCGAGGTCTAGAGAAGTGAGCCACTCATTCAGACGGACCGAGCCTGTGTCTAGGCCGCTTGTGCGATCCAGGGAGGGATTAGGGACTGCATTGAAGTCACCAATGCAGAGGATCGGACTAGGAGGCATAGAAGCAAGTTTACTGGAGATTAGGTGCAATACAGCTGGGTCAAAGGGAGGTGGGACATAGACCGACACTATAGTGAAAGTAAAGCCCCACAAGGCACAATGTATGACTACGTACCGGCCAAAGTGATCCGGTGCTACCTGTATGACTTCTATGGGAAGCGCTTTGGATATGAGTATGGATACTCCCCTGGCGTAGACAGAGTAGGAGGAATGATAACCTCTAGCCACCCAGGCCCGCTTCAGAGAGAGGACCTTCTGACCCGTAAGGTGTGTCTCTTGGATACATACAATGTGAGGGGCCTGACGCTTAATGACGTCTAACATCAGAGCCCTCTTGAATTTGGAGTTGAGTCCCCTCACATTCCAACTCATTACCTTAAGTGAAGACATCTTAGCGGAAGGGAAAGGGGTGTGGGGAAGGAGACGTGAGCAACCAAGCATTCATCCTTTCATACCACAGAGACATAGACAGACAGACAACAGTGAGCATAACAATTATAACCAGAACTGTACTAACAATCCCAAGAATACAAACCCCCTGTCTAACACCCTAACAGCAGTAGTGTAGACCTATACCCACTAACAGTCAAATAGTAGAACAGTGGTCCCTAACTCAAGACAAACCTACACCATTTGTCCCGGGACCCCTAACCCTCAGAGTATATATAAACAGGAGGTATTTAGGCAGCCATGTTTAAAGAGAGCAAAGGAGGGGATAAGGGAAGAGTAATATGTAGAGGGGAGCGGTAAGAGGATAGGGGAGGGGGGGGAGTAGGTACAAAGAAGGGGAAGGGGAGGGGAAAGAGAAATAAGTGCCATATGTGGCGCACAGGCCAAATTGACCAAAAGAGATAGCACATCAGTTATGGGGGACCATATACGAGGCGTGCGCCCCAATGTAAAGCAATATTAGAAAATTAGAGCAATGATTTAGGACCCCTAAGCATCAATACAGGACTAAATCCAGCAATGTCATAGCTCATCAGATAAAAGGATATATGAGTCCAGTCACTCAGGAGGTGCGGGCCTTGCAGCGGGAGCCCGTGGAGCTGCATCAGCCCAGTGAAGTGCTTCTGTTGGGCAGGTGAAGAATCGAGTCTTCTGTCCATCCACAATTCGGAGCTTGGAAGGGTACATCATGGAGTATTTATACCCCTTGTCACGGAGACGGGCACGGACCTCAGTGAATTGTGCGCGTTGTTTCCTGACGGATGCAGAGAAATCAGGGTAGAAGGACACTCTGCTGTTGGCATAGAGGATTTCTCCCTTGGTACGGACAGCCCTGAGGATAGAGTCCCTGTCCCTAAAGTGCAGCAGCCGGGCCAGGAAGGGTCTTGGATTGCCCCCTGGGGGGCCAGGGCGGGATGGCACACGATGGGCCCTTTCCACTGTGAAGAACGGGGAGAAGGTATCTGCAGGAAGCAAATTTTTGAGCCAATTTTCAAAAAAGGATACAGGGTCAGACCCTTCTACTTTTTCAGGGAGGCCAACCACTCTGACGTTGTTCCGTCGCAGGCGGTTTTCGAGGTCGTCCGCTCTGTCGATGGATGCAGACATTTGGCGCTGAAGCTCTCTTATCTGTGTCGGCATAGGCCTCTGGACATCTTCCACCTCAGATATTCTGCGCTCAGTTTCGGTGATTCGCTCTTTAGCTTTATGGACATCGTGTCTTAAAAGAACAAAGTCCTGTCGCAGCTCATCCACCTTGGTGACCAGTTTGGATTGGCATCCGTTAATGGCCGCCAGCACCTCTGCAAATTTGCGGTCCAGCTCAGTGGCCGCGTCAGACGGATCAGCGCCCTCTTCATAGCTTACAAGCTGTGGCGGGCTCTGGGAGCCTTCAAAGAGGGAGGGAGAGGAGTTTGGGGACCCCTGAGGAGAGCAGGGCTGTGTGCGGGAGAATCTCCCCAACTTTTTGGCAGCGTTCGACTGAATCTGTGCAAGAACGGCTTGGGATGTGGAGCATTCCTGCGCATCCAGGGGTTCCAGGGACTGGAATGGAGGATCTTCATGGACGGATTCATCATCCGATGGAGGCGCAGACACCCCGGACGCTGCTTTGAGCAATTTAGCCGTCTTCCTCCGGTTACCCATGGCGTCTGGGCAGAGGGGGCCAGTGATAAACAATCGAGGAGCCTAGCGTCCAGTAATTAGCAGAAATAGAATCAGGGCCCACGTGGGAAATTGCAGCGGCACTGCAAGGGTTAATATAAAACAGAACCCGGGCAGGGGGTCACTGGGAGTATGGAGGACTCAGTGCTGGGCTGCACAGCTTGGGGTCCCCAGGTGAGAAGTGGGCAGCAGCAGGGGAATTACTTCCCTACCTTACTCCTGGCTTCAGTCCGGCAAGGGAGAGGTTAACCCTGCGCGCCTAGGCCTCAGGCAGCGCAGGGGAATCCAGTATAGTGGCGCCTCCGGCAGGCTGCAGGGCTGACTGGAGCGCTGCCGCGATCCTACAAGTGGGTCGGCGGCTCCGTATGTCCAGAGGCGGGGGGGGGTTTCCCTCACCGCTCCGGTGTGCAGCCGCGATGTCGGGCGGCTATGGTCCCGCCGCCGCGCTGGGCACGTGGGAGGCTGCAGGAGCTGGAGTGCGGGGGGACCGCACGGAGCCGGAGACCTCCGCGATACCGGCACCGGAGTGTGGGGGCAGGTACCCGCGGCACCGGGGAGCAGGCTGGAGGGGGTACAGGTAGAGGATGGCTGCCTAGGAAGGGTGATAGGGTGCCAGGTCCCCGTAAATGTTAATCTTAAAGGGGATTTCCAAGAATCATTTCTTTCTCCCATTACAATAAAGCTATAAACAGTAAGTGCAGCTTCCTGATCCTCCTGTGGCCAGCAGGAGGCAGTATCAGTCTGTGTTCCCTGTCGGGTGACTCGTGGCGTTTCCTGGAAATCAGACGCTTTCTCCTCAGATTATTACATTTATATTTGTGAGAATGAGCCAAACTTTATCACAATCTTTACAGAGGATCCGACTGATCCGGCACCGCACGCGCTGAGGCTCAGTATTTATAGGTATTGGGGATCATCTGCTCAGCCCCTATACCCCCCCCCCCCCCACCATTTACAGGAAATCCTGTGTCCTGGCTTGGGGTTATCCCGCCTATAATAATGTGATCACCGCTTCCTCATACACACTGTATGTGCAGGTTACTGTTTATTACACATTTTTCTTACATACATTTTAGGGATGAGTCTGGATCTGCACAATGTTTAGGCTAGAGGATTATTTCCTGTATATCACATGGGGGTTACCCAAATATGGAGTTCAGTTTGTACGTTAAAGGACATCTATCACCAGGATGAAGGATTGTAAACTAGGCACACTGACAAACTGGTGTGTGCCCCCTTTTTAGGTTTTTTTGCCCTGTGTTTTGCAAAAAGAGGCTTTTAAAATCATGCAAATTAACCCCAGAGGCTCCAGGCTCCACAAATGTTAATGAAGTCTGGAGCCCCTCAGGCTAATTGGCATACATTTAAAGCCTTTTTTTTTACTTAAAAACAAGGGCATATGAAGCTAAAAGAAGAGCAGATCCTGCAAAAGGGTCACAAAACTGCATTTCTGCAGCATGAAAGTAAAAAGGGTTATAATCACTAGTTCTGGGATCATCCAAAATAAGCAGAGTACAGTTTGTATGTTCTCTCCGTGTTTGCGTGGGTTTCCTCCGGGTCCTCCGGTTTCCTCCCACACTCAAAACATACTGTTAGGTTGTTTAGATTGTGAGCCCCACGGGGACAGGGACCAATTTGGCAAGTTCTGTGCAGCGCTGCGGTATCTGTAGGCGCTATATAAATAAAGAATTATTATTATTACTGACGACAGGAGGGAATGTGTCTCCACATATGGTGGGATTGCCCCATTCTACTCAGGTGGTCCTAGGGCACTTCATGCACTTCGGATGTGGGTGTAAGGAGCGCTGAAATACCCCCCTTGTTCCTACACAATAAACGTAATGAGATATTACCGCTCTACCACACACTTCACAGTGACCACATAATGGTAACACCTAAACAGCAGCAGCACCGCCATATTACCACCATCTGCCGCCCCTGTGACATCATCAGGAGTCACCGATCTGTTGTCGGGACAGTCGGGAGCCTTTGGGCTCCTGCACGTGTCAGTTGCCATTCTCTATTACAGACTGTCAGCACATCAGTATATTCACTATGTAATGTAGGATTACTGTATATGGCATGGGCGATCAGACCCCCCAAGATTCAAACACTAAATACCTGATCCATCAAAATATCAGAATAATTATTCCCATTTGGTAAACGCTGAAACAGAAAAAATACTTGAAATGTCGAAATCACAGTTTTTTCCCCATTTCAATACCCATTACATTTTTTAAAAACATTTTGTAGAAGGTCATACGGCTCTCAAAATGGTATCAAGGGTAAAACATCAACTCACCCCAAATTAAATGACAACTTACACCCCAAAGGTTATGGAGGTCAGAATATGGCGATGGAGTATTTTTCTTTACTACATTTTAACTGTTTTTGTAAGGCATTCAGACATAACACAACTAAATAAATGATGGTAACACCTACAATTGATAAAAACAACTTTACACCAAATTAAAAAATGAAAAATAGTCCTTATTCAACACAATTCAATCAAATTTATATAGACAACAAAACTTAATGGGACATGAGAACACCACAAAGGGAACAGGAGCTAAATATATAGTGACAAATAGTGATACATAAAAGTGTCCACAGTGGGTCGCAGTATGTAAAGTAACGTATGTGAAGAACTAGAAAACTAAATAATATAGTACAATGCACCCACTGTACATATGTAGTTAGACACAGGTGTAAATACACAGAGTGCAGGACGTCTGAGTGCAGTGTACGAGGAGTCTTCTATGACAGGGCACAGCTTGATGTAGAGGACAGACATGACTGCACACATCCCCCCTCCCCCTCTCTTCCGACTGCTCAGGCAGCAGTGACGGCGGGAAAGAGATGACGATGAGGACGAGGATCCCTCAGCCTCACACACTGGCAGCTGCACAAGGTCAGGGCTGGACTCTCCTATGTTATTACTGTTTCCTCATCCCTCACACCACAGCAGCACATGGAGTCCGAGGAGCCTCTGTCAAGGGTCCCTGGAAGCTTGAACCCAGTATCCCCCATCTTATCACCATGTGAGTGGCATCTACAGGATTTCCTGTGGTAATACTTCAGCCATGTCTGCAGTATGGGAGCTAATAATTATCCCAGGTAATATTTAGTAGCCATAGCTATAGTGTGTGGTAGATAATAGGTAATAATGCTTTCTTTTACGTCAGCCATGTCTGCAGTGTATGAGCAGATACATATGGTGAGTACATGATCTCCTGAGGTAATAATTCCTCTATATATGATATATCAGCCATGTCTGCAGTGTATGAGGTGACTGGGGCACATACATGAGGAGACATGGTGACTACATGATCTCCTGAGGTAATAATTCCTCTATATATGATACATCAGCCATGTCTGCAGTGTATGAGGTGATGGAGCAGATACATGAGGAGACATGGTGACTACATGATCTCCTGTGGTAATAATTCCTCTATATATGATATATCAGCCATGTCTGCAGTGTATGAGGTGACTGGGGCAGATACATGAGGAGACATTGTGACTACATGATCCCCTGTGGTAATAATTCCTCTATATATGATATATCAGCCATGTCTGCAGTGTATGAGGTGACTGGGAGCAGATACATGAGGAGACATGGTGACTACATGATCTCCTGTGGTAATAATTCTCCTATATATGATATATCAGCCATGTTTGCAGTGTATGAGGTGACTGGGGGCAGATACATGAGGAGACATGGTGACTACATGACCTCCTGTGGTAATAATTCTCCTATATATGATATATCAGCCATGTCTGCAGTGTATGAGGTGACTGGGAGCAGATACATGAGGAGACATGGTGACTACATGATCTCCTGTGGTAATAATTCCCCTATATATGATATATCAGCCATGTCTGCAGTGTATGAGGTGACTGGGGCAGATACATGAGGAGACATGGTGACTACATGATCTCCTGAGGTAATAATTCTCCTATATATGATATATCAGCCATGTCTGCAGTGTATGAGGTGACTGGGAGCAGATACATGAGGAGACATGGTGACTACATGATCTCCTGTGGTAATAATTCCTCTATATATGATATATCAGCCATGTCTGCAGTGTATGAGGTGACTGGAGCAGATACATGAGGAGACATGGTGACTACATGATCTCCTGTGGTAATAATTCCTCTATATATGATATATCAGCCATGTCTGCAGTGTATGAGGTGACTGGGAGCAGATGAGACATGGTGACTACATGATCTCCTGTGGTAATAATTCCTCTATATATGATATATCAGCCATGTCTGCAGTGTATGAGGTGACTGGGAGCAGATACATGAGGAGACATGGTGACTACATGATCTCCTGTGGTAATAATTCCTCTATATATGATATATCAGCCATGTCTGCAGTGTATGAGGTGACTGGGGCAGATACATGAGGAGACATGGTGACTACATGACCTCCTGTGGTAATAATTCTCCTATATATGATATATCAGCCATGTCTGCAGTGTATGAGGTGACTGGGGCAGATACATGAGGAGACATGGTGACTACATGACCTCCTGTGGTAATAATTCTCCTATATATGATATATCAGCCATGTCTGCAGTGTATGAGGTGACTGGAGCAGATACATGAGGAGACATGGTGACTACATGATCTCCTGTGGTAATAATTCCTCTATATATGATATATCAGCCATGTCTGCAGTGTATGAGGTGACTGGAGCAGATACATGAGGAGACATGGTGACTACATGATCTCCTGAGGTAATAATTCTCCTATATATGATATATCAGCCATGTCTGCAGTGTATGAGGTGACTGGGGCAGATACATGAGGAGACATGGTGACTACATGACCTCCTGTGGTAATAATTCTCCTATATATGATATATCAGCCATGTCTGCAGTGTATGAGGTGACTGGGAGCAGATACATGAGGAGACATGGTGACTACATGATCTCCTGTGGTAATAATTCCTCTATATATGATATATCAGCCATGTCTGCAGTGTATGAGGTGACTGGGGGCAGGTACATGAGGAGACATGGTGACTACATGATCTCCTGTGGTAATAATTCCTCTATATATGATATATCAGCCATGTCTGCAGTGTATGAGGTGACTGGAGCAGATACATGAGGAGACATGGTGACTACATGATCTCCTGAGGTAATAATTCTCCTATATATGATATATCAGCCATGTCTGCAGTGTATGAGGTGACTGGAGCAGATACATGAGGAGACATGGTGACTACATGATCTCCTGAGGTAATAATTCTCCTATATATGATATATCAGCCATGTCTGCAGTGTATGAGGTGACTGGGAGCAGATACATGAGGAGACATGGTGACTACATGATCTCCTGAGGTAATAATTCTCCTATATATGATATATCGACCATGTCTGCAGTGTATGAGGTGATGGAGAAGATACATGAGGAGACATGGTGACTACATGATCTCCTGTGGTAATAATTCCTCTATATATGATATATCAGCCATGTCTGCAGTGTATGAGGTGACTGGGGCAGATACATGAGGAGACATGGTGACTACATGACCTCCTGTGGTAATAATTCTCCTATATATGATATATCAGCCATGTCTGCAGTGTATGAGGTGACTGGGAGCAGATACATGAGGAGACATGGTGACTACATGATCTCCTGAGGTAATAATTCCTCTATATATGATATATCAGCCATGTCTGCAGTGTATGAGGTGACTGGAGAAGACATGGTGACTACATGATCTCCTGTGGTAATAATTCCTCTATATATGATATATCAGCCATGTCTGCAGTGTATGAGGTGACTGGGAGCAGATACATGAGGAGACATGGTGACTACATGATCTCCTGTGGTAATAATTCCTCTATATATGATATATCAGCCATGTCTGCAGTGTATGAGGTGACTGGGAGCAGATACATGAGGGGACATGGTGACTACATGATGTCCTGTGGTAATAATTCTCCTATATATGATATATCAGCCATGTCTGCAGTGTATGAGGTGACTGGGGCAGATACATGAGGAGACATGGTGACTACATGATCTCCTGTGGTAATAATTCTCCTATATATGATATATCAGCCATGTCTGCAGTGTATGAGGTGACTGGGAGCAGATACATGAGGAGACATGGTGACTACATGATCTCCTGTGGTAATAATTCCTTTATATATGATATATCAGCCATGTCTACAGTGTATGAGGTGACTGGAGCAGATACATGAGGAGACATGGTGACTACATGATCTCCTGTGGTAATAATTCTCCTATATATGATATAATCAGCCATGTCTGCAGTGTATGAGGTGACTGAGAGCAGATACATGAGGAGACATGGTGACTACATGATCTCCTGTGGTAATAATTCCTCTATATATGATATATCAGCCATGTCTGCAGTGTATGAGGTGACTGGGGCAGATACATGAGGAGACATGGTGACTACATGACCTCCTGTGGTAATAATTCTCCTATATATGATATATCAGCCATGTCTGCAGTGTATGAGGTGACTGGGAGCAGATACATGAGGAGACATGGTGACTACATGATCTCCTGTGGTAATAATTCTCCTATATATGATATATCAGCCATGTCTGCAGTGTATGAGGTGACTGGGGCAGATACATGAGGAGACATGGTGACTACATGATCTCCTGTGGTAATAATTCTCCTATATATGATATATCAGCCATGTCTGCAGTGTATGAGGTGAATGGGAGCAGATACATGAGGAGACATGGTGACTACATGACCTCCTGTGGTAATAATTCTCCTATATATGATATATCAGCCATGTCTGCAGTGTATGAGGTGACTGGGGCAGATACATGAGGAGACATGGTGACTACATGAACTCCTGTGGTAATAATTCTCCTATATATGATATATCAGCCATGTCTGCAGTGTATGAGGTGACTGGGGCAGATACATGAGGAGACATGGTGACTACATGATCTCCTGTGGTAATAATTCCTTTATATATGATATATCAGCCATGTCTACAGTGTATGAGGTGACTGGAGCAGATACATGAGGAGACATGGTGACTACATGATCTCCTGTGGTAATAATTCTCCTATATATGATATATCAGCCATGTCTGCAGTGTATGAGGTGACTGGGAGCAGATACATGAGGAGACATGGTGACTACATGATGTCCTGTGGTAATAATTCCTCTATATATGATATATCAGCCATGTCTGCAGTGTATGAGGTGACTGGGAGAAGATACATGAGGAGACATGGTGACTACATGATGTCCTGTGATAATAATTCCTCTATATATGATATATCAGCCATGTCTGCAGTGTATGAGGTGACTGGGGCAGATACATGAGGAGACATGGTGACTACATGATCTCCTGTGGTAATAATTCCTCTATATATGATATATCAGCCATGTCTGCAGTGTATGAGGTGACTGGAGCAGATAAATGAGGAGACATGGTGACTACATGATCTCCTGTGGTAATAATTCTCCTATATATGATATATCAGCCATGTCTGCAGTGTATGAGGTGACTGGGAGCAGATACATGAGGAGACATGGTGACTACATGATCTCCTGTGGTAATAATTCTCCTATATATGATATATCAGCCATGTCTGCAGTGTATGAGGTGACTGGGAGCAGATACATGAGGAGACATGGTGACTACATGATCTCCTGTGGTAATAATTCTCCTATATATGATATATCAGCCATGTCTGCAGTGTATGAGGTGACTGGGAGCAGATACATGAGGAGACATGGTGACTACATGATGTCCTGTGGTAATAATTCCTCTATATATGATATATCAGCCATGTCTGCAGTGTATGAGGTGACTGGGAGAAGATACATGAGGAGACATGGTGACTACATGATGTCCTGTGATAATAATTCCTCTATATATGATATATCAGCCATGTCTGCAGTGTATGAGGTGACTGGGGCAGATACATGAGGAGACATGGTGACTACATGATCTCCTGTGGTAATAATTCCTCTATTTTTTTTTAAAAGATTTTATTTATGAATTTTTCATTTTTAAATTCAACAGTAACACCTTAACACATTAGACTACGGCGCAGCGTAGTATTACTTGAAAATAGTAAAACAGCATATGCAAATATCACAATCGGTCAAATGGCATTCTAATATCAGAAATAGATGACCATATCAGTACATATACAGCATGTAAACGCCGCAGTCGGAACTTAATGAACTAACATTCAGTCATCCATTCATGCAGACACATAAAGACAAAACACTAACAACACAACACACCACCCTCTTTGCATGGGGTTCGAGCCAGACAAAAGGATTCGTTTATGATAGCTACTTTACACCGCAGTGTTAGAGTTCATGTTCCATCTTGACCAAATAAATTCAAATTTTTTAGGGCATTGTCTGTTATTGTATACAGAGTAATACATAGGGATAACCTTGTTGAGTAATAATTCCTCTATATATGATATATCAGCCATGTCTGCAGTGTATGAGGTGACTGGGGCAGATACATGAGGAGACATGGTGACTACATGATCTCCTGTGGTAATAATTCCTCTATATATGATATATCAGCCATATCTGCAGTGTATGAGGTGACTGGAGCAGATACATGAGGAGACATGGTGACTACATGATGTCCTGTGGTAATAATTCCTCTATATATGATATATCAGCCATGTCTGCAGTGTATGAGGTGACTGGGGCAGATACATGAGGAGACATGGTGACTACATGATCTCCTGTGGTAATAATTCCTCTATATATGATATATCAGCCATGTCTGCAGTGTATGAGGTGACTGGAGCAGATACATGAGGAGACATGGTGACTACATGATCTCCTGTGGTAATAATTCCTCTATATATGATATATCAGCCATGTCTGCAGTGTATGAGGTGACTGGAGCAGATACATGAGGAGACATGGTGACTACATGATCTCCTGTGGTAATAATTCCTCTATATATGATATATCAGCCATGTCTGCAGTGTATGAGGTGACTGGAGCAGATACATGAGGAGACATGGTGACTACATGATCTCCTGTGGTAATAATTCTCCTATATATGATATATCAGCCATGTCTGCAGTGTATGAGGTGACTGGGGCAGATACATGAGGAGACATGGTGACTACATGAACTCCTGTGGTAATAATTCCTCTATATATGATATATCAGCCATGTCTGCAGTGTATGAGGTGACTGGGGCAGATACATGAGGAGACATGGTGACTACATGATGTCCTGTGGTAATAATCCTCCTATATATGATATATCAGCCATGTCTGCAGTGTATGAGGTGACTGGAGCAGATACATGAGGAGACATGGTGACTACATGATCTCCTGTGGTAATAATTCCCCTATATATGATATATCAGCCATGTCTGCAGTGTATGAGGTGACTGGGGCAGATACATGAGGAGACATGGTGACTACATGATCTCCTGTGGTAATAATTCTCCTATATATGATATATCAGCCATGTCTGCAGTGTATGAGGTGACTGGGGCAGATACATGAGGAGACATGGTGACTACATGATCTCCTGTGGTAATAATTCTCCTATATATGATATATCAGCCATGTCTGCAGTGTATGAGGTGACTGGAGCAGATACATGAGGAGACATGGTGACTACATGATGTCCTGAGGTAATAATTCCTCTATATATGATATATCAGCCATGTCTGCAGTGTATGAGGTGACTGGAGCAGATACATGAGGAGACATGGTGACTACATGATGTCCTGTGGTAATAATTCCTCTATATATGATATATCAGCCATGTCTGCAGTGTATGAGGTGACTGGGAGCAGATACATGAGGAGACATGGTGACTACATGATCTCCTGTGGTAATAATTCCTCTATATATGATATATCAGCCATGTCTGCAGTGTATGAGGTGACTGGGGCAGATACATGAGGAGACATGGTGACTACATGATCTCCTGTGGTAATAATTCCTCTATATATGATATATCAGCCATGTCTGCAGTGTATGAGGTGACTGGGAGCAGATACATGAGGAGACATGGTGACTACATGATCTCCTGTGGTAATAATTCTCCTATATATGATATATCAGCCATGTCTGCAGTGTATGAGGTGACTGGGAGCAGATACATGAGGAGACATGGTGACTACATGATCTCCTGTGGTAATAATTCCTCTATATAGGATATATCAGCCATGTCTGCAGTGTATGAGGTGACTGGGAGCAGATACATGAGGAGACATGGTGACTACATGATGTCCTGTGGTAATAATTCCTCTATATATGATATATCAGCCATGTCTGCAGTGTATGAGGTGACTGGGAGAAGATACATGAGGAGACATGGTGACTACATGATGTCCTGTGATAATAATTCCTCTATATATGATATATCAGCCATGTCTGCAGTGTATGAGGTGACTGGGAGCAGATACATGAGGAGACATGGTGACTACATGATCTCCTGTGGTAATAATTCCCCTATATATGATATATCAGCCATGTCTGCAGTGTATGAGGTGACTGGGGGCAGATACATGAGGAGACATGGTGACTACATGATCTCCTGTGGTAATAATTCCTCTATATATGATATATCAGCCATGTCTGCAGTGTATGAGGTGACTGGAGCAGATACATGAGGAGACATGGTGACTACATGATCTCCTGTGGTAATAATTCCTCTATATATGATATATCAGCCATGTCTGCAGTGTATGAGGTGACTGGAGCAGATACATGAGGAGACATGGTGACTACATGATCTCCTGTGGTAATAATTCCTCTATATATGATATATCAGCCATGTCTGCAGTGTATGAGGTGACTGGAGCAGATACATGAGGAGACATGGTGACTACATGATCTCCTGTGGTAATAATTCCTCTATATATGATATATCAGCCATGTCTGCAGTGTATGAGGTGACTGGGAGCAGATACATGAGGAGACATGGTGACTACATGATCTCCTGTGGTAATAATTCCTCTATATATGATATATCAGCCATGTCTGCAGTGTATGAGGTGACTAGGGCAGATACATGAGGAGACATGGTGACTACATGATCTCCTGAGGTAATAATTCTCCTATATATGATATATCAGCCATGTCTGCAGTGTATGAGATGACTGGGAGCAGATACATGAGGAGACATGGTGACTACATGATCTCCTGTGGTAATAATTCCTCTATATATGATACATCAGCCATGTCTGCAGTGTATGAGGTGACTGGAGCAGATACATGAGGAGACATGGTGACTACATGATCTCCTGAGGTAATAATTCTCCTATATATGATATATCAGCCATGTCTGCAGTGTATGAGGTGACTGGGAGCAGATGAGACATGGTGACTACATGATCTCCTGTGGTAATAATTCCTCTATATATGATATATCAGCCATGTCTGCAGTGTATGAGGTGACTGGGAGCAGATACATGAGGAGACATGGTGGCTACATGATCTCCTGTGGTAATAATTCCCCTATATATGATATATCAGCCATGTCTGCAGTGTATGAGGTGACTGGAGCAGATACATGAGGAGACATGGTGACTACATGATGTCCTGTGGTAATAATTCCTCTATATATGATATATCAGCCATGTCTGCAGTGTATGAGGTGACTGGGAGCAGATACATGAGGAGACATGGTGACTACATGATCTCCTGTGGTAATAATTCCTCTATATATGATATATCAGCCATGTCTGCAGTGTATGAGGTGACTGGGGCAGATACATGAGGAGACATGGTGACTACATGACCTCCTGTGGTAATAATTCTCCTATATATGATATATCAGCCATGTCTGCAGTGTATGAGGTGACTGGGAGCAGATACATGAGGAGACATGGTGACTACATGATCTCCTGAGGTAATAATTCTCCTATATATGATATATCAGCCATGTCTGCAGTGTATGAGGTGATGGAGCAGATACATGAGGAGACATGGTGACTACATGATCTCCTGTGGTAATAATTCCTCTATATATGATATATCAGCCATGTCTGCAGTGTATGAGGTGACTGGGGCAGATACATGAGGAGACATGGTGACTACATGACCTCCTGTGGTAATAATTCTCCTATATATGATATATCAGCCATGTCTGCAGTGTATGAGGTGACTGGGAGCAGATACATGAGGAGACATGGTGACTACATGATCTCCTGTGGTAATAATTCTCCTATATATGATATATCAGCCATGTCTGCAGTGTATGAGGTGACTGGGGCAGATACATGAGGAGACATGGTGACTACATGATCTCCTGTGGTAATAATTCTCCTATATATGATATATCAGCCATGTCTGCAGTGTATGAGGTGACTGGGAGCAGATACATGAGGAGACATGGTGACTACATGATCTCCTGTGGTAATAATTCCTTTATATATGATATATCAGCCATGTCTACAGTGTATGAGGTGACTGGAGCAGATACATGAGGAGACATGGTGACTACATGATCTCCTGTGGTAATAATTCTCCTATATATGATATAATCAGCCATGTCTGCAGTGTATGAGGTGACTGAGAGCAGATACATGAGGAGACATGGTGACTACATGATCTCCTGTGGTAATAATTCCTCTATATATGATATATCAGCCATGTCTGCAGTGTATGAGGTGACTGGGGCAGATACATGAGGAGACATGGTGACTACATGACCTCCTGTGGTAATAATTCTCCTATATATGATATATCAGCCATGTCTGCAGTGTATGAGGTGACTGGGGCAGATACATGAGGAGACATGGTGACTACATGACCTCCTGTGGTAATAATTCTCCTATATATGATATATCAGCCATGTCTGCAGTGTATGAGGTGACTGGAGCAGATACATGAGGAGACATGGTGACTACATGATCTCCTGTGGTAATAATTCTCCTATATATGATATATCAGCCATGTCTGCAGTGTATGAGGTGACTGGGGCAGATACATGAGGAGACATGGTGACTACATGATCTCCTGTGGTAATAATTCTCCTATATATGATATATCAGCCATGTCTGCAGTGTATGAGGTGACTGGGAGCAGATACATGAGGAGACATGGTGACTACATGACCTCCTGTGGTAATAATTCTCCTATATATGATATATCAGCCATGTCTGCAGTGTATGAGGTGACTGGGGCAGATACATGAGGAGACATGGTGACTACATGATCTCCTGTGGTAATAATTCCTTTATATATGATATATCAGCCATGTCTACAGTGTATGAGGTGACTGGAGCAGATACATGAGGAGACATGGTGACTACATGATCTCCTGTGGTAATAATTCTCCTATATATGATATATCAGCCATGTCTGCAGTGTATGAGGTGACTGGGAGCAGATACATGAGGAGACATGGTGACTACATGATGTCCTGTGGTAATAATTCCTCTATATATGATATATCAGCCATGTCTGCAGTGTATGAGGTGACTGGGAGAAGATACATGAGGAGACATGGTGACTACATGATGTCCTGTGATAATAATTCCTCTATATATGATATATCAGCCATGTCTGCAGTGTATGAGGTGACTGGGGCAGATACATGAGGAGACATGGTGACTACATGATCTCCTGTGGTAATAATTCCTCTATATATGATATATCAGCCATGTCTGCAGTGTATGAGGTGACTGGGGCAGATACATGAGGAGACATGGTGACTACATGATCTCCTGTGGTAATAATTCCTCTATATATGATATATCAGCCATGTCTGCAGTGTATGAGGTGACTGGAGCAGATACATGAGGAGACATGGTGACTACATGATGTCATGTGGTAATAATTCCTCTATATATGATATATCAGCCATGTCTGCAGTGTATGAGGTGACTGGGGCAGATACATGAGGAGACATGGTGACTACATGATCTCCTGTGGTAATAATTCCTCTATATATGATATATCAGCCATGTCTGCAGTGTATGAGGTGACTGGAGCAGATACATGAGGAGACATGGTGGCTACATGATCTCCTGTGGTAATAATTCCTCTATATATGATATATCAGCCATGTCTGCAGTGTATGAGGTGACTGGGAGCAGATACATGAGGAGACATGGTGACTACATGATCTCCTGTGGTAATAATTCCTCTATATATGATATATCAGCCATGTCTGCAGTGTATGAGGTGACTGGGGCAGATACATGAGGAGACATGGTGACTACATGATCTCCTGTGGTAATAATTCCTCTATATATGATATATCAGCCATGTCTGCAGTGTATGAGGTGACTGGAGCAGATACATGAGGAGACATGGTGACTACATGATCTCCTGTGGTAATAATTCCTCTATATATGATATATCAGCCATGTCTGCAGTGTATGAGGTGACTGGAGCAGATACATGAGGAGACATGGTGACTACATGATCTCCTGTGGTAATAATTCTCCTATATATGATATATCAGCCATGTCTGCAGTGTATGAGGTGACTGGGGCAGATACATGAGGAGACATGGTGACTACATGAACTCCTGTGGTAATAATTCCTCTATATATGATATATCAGCCATGTCTGCAGTGTATGAGGTGACTGGGGCAGATACATGAGGAGACATGGTGACTACATGATGTCCTGTGGTAATAATCCTCCTATATATGATATATCAGCCATGTCTGCAGTGTATGAGGTGACTGGGGCAGATACATGAGGAGACATGGTGACTACATGATCTCCTGTGGTAATAATTCTCCTATATATGATATATCAGCCATGTCTGCAGTGTATGAGGTGACTGGGAGCAGATACATGAGGAGACATGGTGACTACATGATCTCCTGTGGTAATAATTCCTCTATATATGATATATCAGCCATGTCTGCAGTGTATGAGGTGACTGGGGCAGATACATGAGGAGACATGGTGACTACATGATCTCCTGTGGTAATAATTCCTCTATATATGATATATCAGCCATGTCTGCAGTGTATGAGGTGACTGGAGCAGATACATGAGGAGACATGGTGACTACATGATCTCCTGTGGTAATAATTCCTCTATATATGATATATCAGCCATGTCTGCAGTGTATGAGGTGACTGGAGCAGATACATGAGGAGACATGGTGACTACATGATGTCCTGTGGTAATAATTCCTCTATATATGATATATCAGCCATGTCTGCAGTGTATGAGGTGACTGGGAGCAGATACATGAGGAGACATGGTGACTACATGATCTCCTGTGGTAATAATTCCTCTATATATGATATATCAGCCATGTCTGCAGTGTATGAGGTGACTGGGGCAGATACATGAGGAGACATGGTGACTACATGATCTCCTGTGGTAAGAATTCCTCTATATATGATATATCAGCCATGTCTGCAGTGTATGAGGTGACTGGGAGCAGATACATGAGGAGACATGGTGACTACATGATCTCCTGTGGTAATAATTCTCCTATATATGATATATCAGCCATGTCTGCAGTGTATGAGGTGACTGGGAGCAGATACATGAGGAGACATGGTGACTACATGATCTCCTGTGGTAATAATTCCTCTATATAGGATATATCAGCCATGTCTGCAGTGTATGAGGTGACTGGGAGCAGATACATGAGGAGACATGGTGACTACATGATGTCCTGTGGTAATAATTCCTCTATATATGATATATCAGCCATGTCTGCAGTGTATGAGGTGACTGGGAGAAGATACATGAGGAGACATGGTGACTACATGATGTCCTGTGATAATAATTCCTCTATATATGATATATCAGCCATGTCTGCAGTGTATGAGGTGACTGGGGCAGATACATGAGGAGACATGGTGACTACATGATCTCCTGTGGTAATAATTCCTCTATATATGATATATCAGCCATGTCTGCAGTGTATAAGGTGACTGGAGCAGATACATGAGGAGACATGGTGACTACATGATCTCCTGTGGTAATAATTCCTCTATATATGATATATCAGCCATGTCTGCAGTGTATGAGGTGACTGGAGCAGATACATGAGGAGACATGGTGACTACATGATCTCCTGTGGTAATAATTCCTCTATATATGATATATCAGCCATGTCTGCAGTGTATGAGGTGACTGGGGCAGATACATGAGGAGACATGGTGACTACATGAACTCCTGTGGTAATAATTCCTCTATATATGATATATCAGCCATGTCTGCAGTGTATGAGGTGACTGGGGCAGATACATGAGGAGACATGGTGACTACATGATGTCCTGTGGTAATAATCCTCCTATATATGATATATCAGCCATGTCTGCAGTGTATGAGGTGACTGGGGCAGATACATGAGGAGACATGGTGACTACATGATCTCCTGTGGTAATAATTCTCCTATATATGATATATCAGCCATGTCTGCAGTGTATGAGGTGACTGGGGCAGATACATGAGGAGACATGGTGACTACATGACCTCCTGTGGTAATAATTCCTCTATATATGATATATCAGCCATGTCTGCAGTGTATGAGGTGACTGGAGCAGATACATGAGGAGACATGGTGACTACATGACCTCCTGTGGTAATAATCCTCCTATATATGATATATCAGCCATGTCTGCAGTGTATGAGGTGACTGGGGCAGATACATGAGGAGACATGGTGACTACATGACCTCCTGTGGTAATAATTCCTCTATATATGATATATCAGCCATGTCTGCAGTGTATGAGGTGACTGGGGCAGATACATGAGGAGACATGGTGACTACATGATGTCCTGTGGTAATAATCCTCCTATATATGATATATCAGCCATGTCTGCAGTGTATGAGGTGACTGGGGCAGATACATGAGGAGACATGGTGACTACATGATCTCCTGTGGTAATAATTCTCCTATATATGATATATCAGCCATGTCTGCAGTGTATGAGGTGACTGGAGCAGATACATGAGGAGACATGGTGACTACATGATGTCCTGAGGTAATAATTCCTCTATATATGATATATCAGCCATGTCTGCAGTGTATGAGGTGACTGGAGCAGATACATGAGGAGACATGGTGACTACATGATGTCCTGTGGTAATAATTCCTCTATATATGATATATCAGCCATGTCTGCAGTGTATGAGGTGACTGGGAGCAGATACATGAGGAGACATGGTGACTACATGATCTCCTGTGGTAATAATTCCTCTATATATGATATATCAGCCATGTCTGCAGTGTATGAGGTGACTGGGGCAGATACATGAGGAGACATGGTGACTACATGATCTCCTGTGGTAATAATTCCTCTATATATGATATATCAGCCATGTCTGCAGTGTATGAGGTGACTGGAGCAGATACAATGAGGAGACATGGTGACTACATGATGTCCTGTGGTAATAATTCCTCTATATATGATATATCAGCCATGTCTGCAGTGTATGAGGTGACTGGGAGCAGATACATGAGGAGACATGGTGACTACATGATCTCCTGTGGTAATAATTCCTCTATATAGGATATATCAGCCATGTCTGCAGTGTATGAGGTGACTGGGAGCAGATACATGAGGAGACATGATGACTACATGATCTCCTGTGGTAATAATTCACCTATATATGATATATCAGCCATGTCTGCAGTGTATGAGGTGACTGGGAGCAGATACATGAGGAGACATGGTGACTACATGATCTCCTGTGGTAATAATTCCTCTATATATGATATATCAGCCATGTCTGCAGTGTATGAGGTGACTGGAGCAGATACATGAGGAGACATGGTGACTACATGATGTCCTGTGGTAATAATTCCTCTATATATGATATATCAGCCATGTCTGCAGTGTATGAGGTGACTGGGAGCAGATACATGAGGAGACATGGTGACTACATGATCTCCTGTGGTAATAATTCCTCTATATATGATATATCAGCCATGTCTGCAGTGTATGAGGTGACTGGAGCAGATACATGAGGAGACATGGTGACTACATGATGTCCTGTGGTAATAATCCCTCTATATATGATATATCAGCCATGTCTGCAGTGTATGAGGTGACTGGAGCAGATACATGAGGAGACATGATGACTACATGATCTCCTGTGGTAATAATTCACCTATATATGATATATCAGCCATGTCTGCAGTGTATGAGGTGACTGGGAGCAGATACATGAGGAGACATGGTGACTACATGATCTCCTGTGGTAATAATTCTTCTATATATGATATATCAGCCATGTCTGCAGTGTATGAGGTGATGGGCAGATACATGAGGAGACATGGTGACTACATGATCTCCTGTGGTAATAATTCCTCATATATGATATATCAGCCATGTCTGCAGTGTATGAGGTGACTGGAGCAGATACATGAGGAGACATGGTGACTACATGATCTCCTGTGGTAATAATTCTCCTATATATGATATATCAGCCATGTCTGCAGTGTATGAGGTGACTGGGAGCAGATACATGAGGAGACATGGTGACTACATGATCTCCTGTGGTAATAATTCTCCTATATATGATATATCAGCCATGTCTGCAGTGTATGAGGTGACTGGAGCAGATACATGAGGAGACATGGTGACTACATGATGTCCTGAGGTAATAATTCCTCTATATATGATATATCAGCCATGTCTGCAGTGTATGAGGTGACTGGAGCAGATACATGAGGAGACATGGTGACTACATGATGTCCTGTGGTAATAATTCCTCTATATATGATATATCAGCCATGTCTGCAGTGTATGAGGTGACTGGGAGCAGATACATGAGGAGACATGGTGACTACATGATCTCCTGTGGTAATAATTCCTCTATATATGATATATCAGCCATGTCTGCAGTGTATGAGGTGACTGGGGCAGATACATGAGGAGACATGGTGACTACATGATCTCCTGTGGTAAATAATTCCTCTATATATGATATATCAGCCATGTCTGCAGTGTATAATCACACGTGAGGTGACTGGGAGCAGATACATGAGGAGACATGGTGACTACATGATCTCCTGTGGTAATTAATTCCTCTATATATGATATATCAGCCATGTCTGCAGTGTATCAGATACATGAGGAGACATGGTGACTACATGATCTCCTGTGGTAATATTCCTCTATATATGATATATCAGCCATGTCTGCAGTGTATGAGGTGACTGGGAGCAGATACATGAGGAGACATGATGACTACATGATCCCTGTGGTAATAATTCTCCTATATATGATATATCAGCCAGTCTGCAGTGTATGAGGTGACTGGGGAAGACATGGTGACTACATGATTCTCCTGTGGTAATAATTCCTCTATATATGATATATCAGCCATGTCTGCAGTGTATGAGGTGACTGGAGCAGATACATGAGGAGACATGGTGACTACATGATCTCCTGTGGTAATAATTCCTCTATATATGATATATCAGCCATGTCTGCAGTGTATGAGGTGACTGGGAGCAGATACATGAGGAGACATGGTGACTACATGACCTCCTGTGGTAATAATTCTCCTATATATGATATATCAGCCATGTCTGCAGTGTATGAGGTGACTGGAGCAGATACATGAGGAGACATGGTGACTACATGATCTCCTGTGGTAATAATTCCTCTATATATGATATATCAGCCATGTCTGCAGTGTATGAGGTGACTGGGGCAGATACATGAGGAGACATGGTGACTACATGATCTCCTGTGGTAATAATTCCTCTATATATGATATATCAGCCATGTCTGCAGTGTATGAGGTGCCTGGGAGCAGATACATGAGGAGACATGATGACTACATGATCTCCTGTGGTAATAATTCTCCTATATATGATATATCAGCCATGTCTGCAGTGTATGAGGTGACTGGAGAAGACACATGAGGAGACATGGTGACTACATGACCTCCTGTGGTAATAATTCTCTATTATGATATATCAGCCATGTCTGCAGTGTATGAGGTGACTGGGGCAGATACATGAGGAGACATGGTGACTACATGATCTCCTGTGGTAATAATCTCCTATATATGATATATCAGCCATGTCTGCAGTGTATGAGGTGACTGGGAGCAGATACATGAGGAGACATGGTGACTACATGATCTCCTGAGGTAATAATTCCTATATATGATATATCAGCCATGTCTGCAGTGTATGAGGTGACTGGGAGCAGACACATGAGGAGACATGGTGACTACATGATCTCCTGTGGTAATAATTCCTCTATATATGATATATCAGCCATGTCTGCAGTGTATGAGGTGACTGGAGCAGATACATGAGGAGACATGGTGACTACATGATCTCCTGTGGTAATAATTCCTCTATATATGATATATCAGCCATGTCTGCAGTGTATGATGGGACTGGAGCAGATAAATGAGGAGACATGATGACTACATGATCTCCTGTGGTAATAATTTCTCCTATATATGATATACTCA